>NW_010390662.1:10773-13549 GCF_000710305.1 Buceros rhinoceros silvestris | reverse complement strand
GCTGCTTTCCTGCCCTGCAGCCCGTGCTGAGCAAGGTTTGGAAACACAGCCCCAGGCCTCTGCTTTGCCAAATTTGTTTTAGTAACTGTGTATTTGCATTTTAAAGGCCTTTACGGGGAAAGTCCTTTCCCTAAAGTGGCGGAGTGGGAGCTGGAGCAGCCTCCAGCAGGCAGCAGAGGGGGTCTCACACTGAGGAGGTTTCCAGTGGTGGTGGGAGAAAGGTCTCTGGCTCCTCTGGGGTATTTGTCCCTGCTGGAGGGATGGGAGGACATCCCTGCCTGATATCCCCTGCTAATAGACAAGCTAATGAATCGGCCTAATTTTTAAAAGGTGCTATAGCACCGTAACAAATAGCTGATGGATTTAAGACAATTATTTCAATCAGTTGCTTGGGGCCAAACAAGCTCCTCAGTATTCCTGACTAAATTTCCCTTTGTGTGCGGGTGGCAGCTGTCTCTCTGCTTTGGTGTTGCCTGCTTGTTGCATTAATATGGGAGTTACAAAGGGTTCTTCTTTGTTCAGGCACCATCCCTGTTCTTTGCAGGATCCCTGGGAGAGATTCTGGCATCACCCCATAAAGGCAACTTGTCAAGAGCCTTGTGAACACGCCAGCCTCTTCCCCTCACCAGCAGAGCAATAGGCACAGGGTCTTGGGCTGCCGCTGGACTAACACTTCACCCTCTTCCTCTGCAGGGGTTCCAGGCAGTGATTACATCAATGCCAATTACATTGATGGGTATCGAAAGCAGAATGCCTACATCGCCACACAGGGACCTCTGCCAGAAACTCTCAGCGACTTCTGGAGGATGGTGTGGGAACAGAGAACAGCAACTATAGTCATGATGACCAGGCTGGAGGAGAAGTCCAGGGTACAGTGTGTGATTCCTCTCTTTTCTGGAGCTGGTGGTGGGGCAGGAGAGAGGGATGGGAACACAGGCATCCAGGAAGAGGCAGGTCCAGTGGTGTGGCACAGGACTGCAGGCACCCCAGCAACAAGTGCCTTGTAAGCATATCTGCATGTGTTAAAAGGGTAGCGAAACCTTCTGCCACTGTGCTGTTCTTTAACCCCTGTCTTGCCTGCCTGTCTCCATGCACACCCATCCTTTCCCTGCCCACATCACTCATGCCAAAGGCAGAAAGGGAAGTTCTGAGATGGGGAGTGTTGACAGTCCCTGAAAGCCTGGGGCTGCATCTCAGAAGCTGGAAGGGGTAGATGGTATCAGCAGCATCCTGCAGCCTGACAGGGCCCTGGCGTCCCTGGTGATGCAGGGGAACGGCTGACAGGGTCTCATTGCAGTGACAAGACTAATTTGTGCTTTGTCCAATGACAACATGTGTAAACGATCGGCTCATACTGCCAAGATTAGATATTCTGGTGTAATAAATGTAAAGCTGCCTGCAAACTGTGGGGAAGGTAGGAGGTGGAGAAGGAGGAGCAGGAGTCCTTGCTGTGGGTGATGATTAGGGTGTCTCGTGACAGAGGTTCTTACTCAGCAGCTGAAGCGGGAGTTCATAAGCTCTGCCCGAAGTGCTCCTGTGCCCAGATGCACTCTTTGGGCAAAGCCCGCCCAAGCAGGAGGCAGCTTCTGTCTCTCGTGATTCAGTTTATTCTTAAAAGTAAAATTATAGCAGTGAGCATTTGTATTTGCAGAATATTTTAGTGTTGTCATGGCAACGGCAGGAGAAGGGGCTGTGCACTCAAGCTGTGAAGCACTGGTTATTTTTAGCCCAATAAGCTCGTTCTTGAGAAGCAGAAGCTGTCAAGTTTGGGTTTAGTTAAAACTTTTGCCCACATGCTCTCCCTCTGTTTCAAAGCTTTCCTACTGAAATGCTCACAGGGTGTCCTACCCCATGCTGGCTGGGAGGAAGCAGCTGGAACAACTGATCACCGTGGCAAAACAGATCTGCTTTTCCTGCATGTGCAAAAATGGGCTTTGTTCATGGGCTTCCCCAGCTCTACAAAAGCCCTACATCCTGCAGGGGAAAACAGTGTTCCTGGGTGATGAGCTGCCTCTAGAGAGCCAAGCCCAGCTTTGCACTGCTCTTCCCGCTGCCCAGCCCTGCCTTCTCTGTCTGATGGCTGCTGTCACTCACCCCAGACCAAACAGGAAGGTAAATTAGCCTGATCCGTGCTGCAGCTCAGGGCTTGGCATTACGGGCTGAGCAAGATCAGGAGCTGCTGATCCACCACTCTCTGCAGCTGGGGGTGAAATGGGGACTATTTCGTGCCTTCACATTTCAGTGATGGAATGTAATTCGAAGTACAAGGAAGAGCCCTTTTAGGTTGCCAAGTAAATCCATGCCCAGATCCTGACTCACTCAACTTCTGGGCTGCTTAGTTATGGGAAGGCACTCCGAGGTGCATGTTTCTCAAAGATAACGGGTTTCCTTTGACCCCACAAGCACTTGTTTTTGCCTGCAATGTCTGTGCTGCTGACCCATGTGTTATCTCCCCCCCACCATGCTCGCTGTCATGTCATCCTGCAGTTACCTCCTGCAGTATTGATTTCTGTTCCAAATGCAGTGTGTGTGGTCGGGCTTTTGGTGACAGGACAGAGACCGAGTCCTTGGCATGGGCCAGGGGTGACTGGAGCCCTCCCAGAAGCTTCAGGCAGCCATCCTGACTAGACATGCTGCCCAGGGGCTTTAGGCTGACCTGACTGGATCCAGACCCCAGCATTTGCTCCCCAACACCACCTGCCCATGCCTTGCTGGCTCTTAGGCACATCCCCAGCACTAACGAGAAATGAGCGGTTTCCTTAGGCACTGTGGGAGA
>NW_010390662.1:2380-10669 GCF_000710305.1 Buceros rhinoceros silvestris | reverse complement strand
AGGCACTGTGGGAGAGGCAGGTTGCCAGGGGAGGCAGTGGGGAAGCCTGGCCACACCAGAGTTCAACCAGCCATGCATAGCAAGGGCTTCCCTAGATGTGTTTGATGGACCTTGTAGGTGCCTCAGGGCACCCACTTACAGGAGGGCGCTGGTGGGGAGCTGGGATGCGGACTTGCAGGATATTATTTTTTTGGTTTTTTGTTGGATTCTCCAGCATCTTCCAAGACATGATGGCTTTCAGCCACCTTCCTGCTCTGCTTTTCCTCATGCTGCTCTGCTGATGGCTAGAGCTCACTCAGGAGCACACATTTTTGGGACCAAGGAAAACCCCAGTCACTGCCCATTGCTCCCTGCTTACAGCATGACACTGTTTTACAGTTTACTGCACTCCAGATCCTTCAGACCTCATCTGATGCAACCCTTGAGTCCCTGCAGCATTGTTGCCTGCTTATGTTCACATTGCTGAGGGACAGCACTGCTCCAGGGAGTCACACGGTGTCACAGCATTACCCATGGGTGACCTTGCTTGAAAGTCCGCTTGCCCAGGGGCTTTGGCACAGGCACAGGACACTCTCCAGCTGCAGAGCCTGGGGTGGGCAGCAGGGCCTCATGGCAAGTTGCCCAGCACAGAGCAGGCTCTGCCACCTTCCCAGGCGAGCTCCCCAAGTCCTCCTCAACAGTGCTGCGTGTAGATAAGCTGACCAGGACCAGCAGCCCTGTAGGGGTGACACTGCTTTAAAGGGCTCCTGAGCTGCAGGGGAAAAAAATCTTTAAAGAGCATCAGCTTTTATGGTCTGCAATTTCAGCTGGCTTGATGGTCCAAATCATCCTTCCTTTTTCATGTTTTCACAAAGCAAGAGGCACATAAAGGATAGAAATGGCTGGATTGTGCAATTTAGCTGCCTTCAAAGCTTTACAATCAGTTTCAGAATCATTTGGTGGCAGTTCAGAAACACACATTGTAGGTTAGCTTTCCCGAAGCTGCAAGCGTGGCATCTCCCAGCCGGGGTGTGTTGCACAAGAGAGGTATTAAAGCGGGATTTCTCCTACCCTGGGCTATCCCCAAGAGCCCAGCAGTGAGGTCTCCCAGAGCAGCTCTCTGTGGCTTGTTCTGTCCCAGCCCAGAGCACCAAGCAGCCATCCCGGGGGTGTGATCTCCCCTGGCACTTCATGTCCCCAGGCAGGGATGTAAACAGGTTGGTGCTCAAGCACTCTGGGGAAGAGGGCCTGGCAGCCGTGTCCCACTGCAGCCCTCTGGCTGGCAGCAATGCCATCTGGAGCTTGGGAGTGGGGCAGGGAGCAGAGCACAGCTCTCAAGCTGAGGAGAGGTGCCCGGCTGCTCTTGAGCACAGGACATCAAAGAGGAGGGACAGGAACCACTCAGCAAAGCTGCAATAAATGGCTCTTCAGGACATTACTGTGCTCCTTAAGTTAATGAGAAGCAAGCACTGCCAGAAGAAAACATCTCTTATCTGCTTTAGTGCCACAGTGCATCGGCTTCAGCATAAAATTTACAGAGCTTGAAAATGAGGCATAAACATTATGGGTAAATTTGGCAGAAAATGTGACTGACTCTTATCTGGTCATGAATAAATAATTTTCAATTACCAGCCCAGGCGCTGTTATTATCCCACAAAGGGAACTCCTCTGAAGTTTGTTTTGTGCTTCAGCACACACAGCCCCATAGCATGAGGGTAGCAGGAGGGGACTGCTCTCCCTGAAGTGTGGGCTCAGGCATGGGGACATGCTGTGCTGCTCCCTTGCAAACCACGCTGAGGGTGACACAGCAAGCGGCTGTCCCCAACATTCGCAGGATGCCATCTTGCCCTCCCCTCCTTTAGAGAGGGGTGGCATCATCCCCGAGCCAGGCAAGGCAAACTCCAGTGGCCAGAGATGCAGCTACCGCTGCCACCTGCCCGTGAGGATAGGATCGGTTTAGCTGTGAAATGCCATTTGTGGCCTCCCGGTTGTTCACTTTGCAGCTAGTCAGTGTGAAACAGTGGGCTGCTTTGTGCTGAGCAAGAAAGAGAAAGCTGAGATTTGTGCAGGGGTTGCCGTGCTCAGAAGACAGGTCCAAGGCAGCACAGCAGCCTGAATGGCCTGAGACCCTGGGCAGAAAGCAGTGGGGCTGCTCTGGGCACGCAGGCACCTGCAGTACCTCGTAAGGCAGCCTTGCTCTAGGCACTTCTGCCAGGGCAGGGCTTACTGAGAGCACACACGAAAAATGAGGGAAAGATGCGTCCCTCGGATCCCAGGCTGCTGCACTCCAGCAGCCAGAGTGCAGGATGAGGGCTCTTAGCTCTCACAAGCCCCACCCTGCTTAAAGTGCCTTCAATTAAAAGGCAGAACTTCATTGATTTCTAATTAAGCCTGTTGTTTCCCTTCCCACACATTCCCCTGTAAACACGTTTGGCTAATAATTAAGTTTACTATTCCTTGACAAGCACCCATGATCTTCCATTCACTCCTCTCTCCTAGGGCGGGAGACCATTTTCAGTGCAGTGCACATGGGTGGGAATGAAGTCTTCCTCCTGTCAGCCAGGCACTGCGGCTCTGCAGGGCGGGGGAGCCGAGTGCCAGATAAAATAGGGATGCTCAGGGTACCAAATTAAACAGGGAGCTTGGGGGTAGAGAGAATAAAACTGGAGGAGGAGTTTGCAAATACTGAGCTGTGAATAGGAGGAGGAGGAGGGCATCAGCAGGTGAGCAGGGAGGGATGCACAGGTTGATGAAGGGGCAGAGAGATAGGGCCCTGGGGATGTGTTACGGCTCTCTGCCAAGGAGGCTTGTTACAGGAGCCGTGTCTGGTAGCTTTCAGTGCTCTGGCTGTGGAATTGGAAGAGGAAAATAAAGGGTGCTGAAGGGCAGGGGTTCTCTAGGGAGGGGAGGAGTTCTCCTGATGGGACACTGCTGCCTGCAGGAAGGGGATGAAGGGATGGTTTGGCCACAGTCTGTCTTCTCGCAGAGGGAGAACAAGTTGAGTCTGTGTCTGAGCTGGCATCTGAGCCTTGCTGTGGAGCAGTTTTTGAAACACCTGGGAGAAGTAGATTTCCAGGTATGTGCCACCTGCCAGAAGGGCAGGATGGCTTCTCTTGAGGATGCCCAATGCACCTGAGCCCACAGCAATGCAGAAAGAGTGGCAGGGTCAGTCCTGTGGAAACAGCATCCAGGCTAGAGGCCCAGCATGATCTGTGTTTGTCTTTCACCAGGGTTGTTTGCTGCCTGGGGCCACACTGGCAGGGGCATCCTGGCTGCCAGTGCTGGCAGTCCTGTCCAGTCCTGGCTACTGTGCTGGACTCAGAGCTGTGTCCTGTTTCAGCAAAGTGCTGTGGGTCAGTGACTTTTGAATGGGGTAGCAAGGAGCTCGTGGGGATACAGGCTGCATCTCCCTCACCTTGGCTGCTCTTCAAGCAGAGCCTTCCCAGAAAAACCACTGCTTCCCCTGCCCTGCTTCACCAGCTCTCCATTCACCAACCCACAGCTGCCCACCTTCTTTCTAACTAGGTGGAGCTCAGGGGATGCTGCAAGCACAGCCCCAAAGACCTTATCTTCCCAAACAGGAGGCAAAGAAAAATTATGGCAGTCACAAATCACTGATACCAATTGCTGCACACTGTCTTCATACCTGGTGCTGATCTTGCTGCTGTCTCTGGTGGCCTGGTCCCCTTAGCTGCTTCTGACCAGTGGCTCCAGGAAGAAAAAAATCCCGCTTTGAATGTGAATGTTGTGGAAAGGAGCCCAGGGTGTGCTGCCTTTCTGATGGGGATTGGGGCACTCCAGGAGAAGGAAATTTGGGTGTTTGGGGCCCACCTGCACAGTGACTCTTTTCTGCCTTTGAAGGGCAGAGCCCAGTTTATCACCACAAATGCCCCAGCCAGCAGCCAAGCACTGACCCTTTCTCCTCTCCTCCCCGTAGGTAAAGTGTGACCAGTACTGGCCGAGCCGGGGTACAGAAACCTATGGGATGATCCAGGTGACCCTGCTGGACACAGTCGAGCTGGCGACCTACACCGTCCGCACCTTTGCACTTTACAAGGTATGGCACTGGCGGGGCTCTTCCTGCTCCGGGTAACACAGAGGCACTCCCTGATGCTGCAGGGTGCTGCACAGCCCTCAGGCAGAGGCCATTGGCTGTGCCTGACTTGGCCAGGCATGTGGCTAGTCCACACAAGGGCCATTTCTCACAGCTGGGCTGCAGTGGAAGACTGGCTGAAGGTTGTGCCTCTGGCCACCACTGGATTTTG
The DNA here is from genome assembly GCF_000710305.1 of Buceros rhinoceros silvestris. Lineage (NCBI taxonomy): Eukaryota > Metazoa > Chordata > Aves > Bucerotiformes > Bucerotidae > Buceros > Buceros rhinoceros. Next base: position 6,425 of record NW_010390662.1, on the reverse strand, counting down.
GCCAGGACACCTGACGCTCTCCTCTACACATTCAGACCTTGCGGTGGGCATTTTTAGCACTCCTGTCACTAATAATGCAAATGGAAGGGACGTGCTGGTGTGCGTGTGCCCTTCTCTGCTGCCTGCTGCGTACCTCATTAGCGTTTGGAGATCCCTGGGGGCAGTGCTAGCAGCTGCGTGTCACAGCAATGCAAACAGGCTTTGCTGTGGGCTGCCTCTGTGCATGGCTGAGTCTGTGCCACACTGGAGACAGCGTAGCAGTGTGTGACTGGGACACACTCATGCCCCAGGAAGGCCTCTTGCCCCCAGCAGTCACCCACCCAGTCCTACTGCATTGCTGCATTGATCACTCAGTCACAGCCAGACAGGAGCTGGTGAGTGTCTGCAGTCACTGGCTGATCAGCCATCCCAGAGAGACCCATGATGCAGAGGAGCAAGGAGGGAACTTGACTGCTGTGGCCCTTCCATGCCCAGTGCTCATTTTTCGCTGAACCTGCAGTGAGTACACAGGGAGTGACCCCATGCTGTGCAGAAAGGAGTCTTCCACCTTCCCATCAGCCTGCTCCACTCCCATAGAGCTGCTCTGCTGTCTGTATCAGCTGGGTTTCCACAGAGCATCTATGTGTACAGAAGCCTACAGTTTGCCTCCAAATTTTCAGTGGCAGAAGCCCAATACACACATGATCATGCACAGCATTACGTGCCTCCTGTTACCAAGCCAGCTAAGTACCTTGTTATCCCATCAATGGGTTGCTGTCCTAGGATGAGACTGTTCTCATGCAAAACAACTCCTCTTTGTTTTCTACAGAATGGCTCCAGTGAGAAGCGAGAGCTGCGACAGTTCCAGTTCATGGCTTGGCCTGACCACGGGGTACCAGAATACCCCACCCCGATCCTAGCTTTCCTGCGACGGGTCAAAGCCTGTAACCCACCGGATGCTGGGCCCATGGTTGTCCATTGCAGGTAGGACTGTGTGTTGTGAAGCTGCACCTGGACACGTGCCTTCTGGCTGCTGGAGCTTTAACCTGTCCAGCTACAAGTGGAGTCTCCTGTTCCTGCAGGGAAGGTGTCACGGTAGCATAACCGGCACTGCACGCTTGGGTAATGCAGTGTGACATTTGTATGGCTACCGCTGTCTGATTAAACAGCGCTGCTGCATGAAGAGCCTCAGAAAGTGCTTTTCCTGCAAAACTGCAAGTAGCATTTAAAAATGATCTGTGCCCAGCCTAAGTAGGTGATACCTTTCAGAGGCACATCATTGACAGACACACATGCAGTGACCTCTACAAACATCCATACATAATATTGACAGTAGAACTCTTTTGCAGGGTAGGAAGGCAGCTCTTTAAGCAAAATACAAGTCTGCTAAGGCTCAGCATCTTATCCAGGCAAGATTTATCTATACCAGCCAAGTGGGGACTATTACTGAGCAAACCACTCCATCACTGCCGTTCCAGCATACGCCTTGCCAGCAGTGTTTAATGCACTGCTTTCATGGTCTGTTTCAGATGGGAGTGGGGTATAATTAACACGCAAACAAGCTGTATTAAAGCCCTGTTAAGGATCTGACTTGCACCATAAACGAGGAAATGTCTAGCACCCTTTCTCTGCACATGTCACGACAGCACGTCTGTTGCTTTCAGGGTGCTCTTGGGGCGAGTAGTTTAGGGATTGCTGCTGCCCTGCCAGCAGTCGTGGAGAGATATCTGGTGCTTGTGCAATGGGCTCAGCCTAGACATGCGTGACCTCATCTTTCTGCTGTCCCCTCTCGAGCTGCCTGTCCTTGTTCTATGGGTTAGGAAGCAATGACCCAGGTTAGGGGACAAGCAGGCTTGAAATTGTGGGCTTCACTGTGCCAGGGCCCAGCCTGAACTTCAGGTCTTGGGATTTCATGTACACGTATGAGCCTGTTATGCACATTTCTTCTTCCCTTGTGGAGATGCTGACAGCCACTGCAGGGACCAGGAGAGTGACACCATGCCATTTCTACTCCCATCAGTGAATGGGGGACAGCAGAAGGGATGAATAGCTTTCCGCATTCTCCAGTCCCTCTCTCCCTCGGTCCTCCTGTCAGCTCCTGTTTGGGGCTCAGCTCATTAGCCCTCATTGTGGGGAGCAGCCTTCACTCCCCTTTCGTGCACTCTAGGTCTGGGGGCTCTCTTAAGCAAGGGAAGAGCTTGCGTAGCATCTGTAGGAGACTGTATCATCTCAGGCCGCATGCTTTGTTCCTGCAGTGCTGGCGTGGGCCGAACTGGTTGCTTCATTGTCATTGATGCCATGCTGGAGCGGATGAAGCATGAGAAGACCGTGGACATCTACGGCCACGTGACGTGCATGCGCTCTCAACGCAACTACATGGTGCAGACAGAGGACCAGTACATCTTCATCCACGAGGCCTTGCTGGAGGCAGCCACGTGTGGCAATACTGAGGTGCCTGCTCGCAACCTCTTTGCTCACATCCAGAAGCTGACCCAGGTGCCACCAGGCGAGAGCGTTACTGCAATGGAGCTGGAATTCAAGGTTCGTGGCAGAGGCCCAGCATCCCTCTTCCCCAGCATGCTGTCTCTGCCCACACAGCACTGGGCCACTCGTCCAGGGGCTGTGAGAGGGGAGCCGTGGATCATTACAGACAGCTATTCTTTTGTGTGTTTCTAAACCAGGTAGGCAGTTATTTAAAATACATTTGAATTGTAAAGCTTGAAATGGCCATGGCCCCCCTGGATTGGCAGCTTCTGGGAGTGATATAAAAGGCAGAAGGATGCACAGTTCTCAGCAGCACGTTCTGCTCCAGGTTCACTGTGCGGCGGGAGCTGCATCTGAAATCAGATGCAGATCATGTTAGGATAATTGATGTTACTGTGAACAACTTGTCTGGAAACGGTTCCAATTTAAGTATGTGAGACATTTCTAGACTCATTTCTGTAATGCTGAGCTCTGTTATCTTTTAACCGCTCAGACACCAAGCCTCAGTGTCTAGAATTGGTGAAGGCAGTGTTTCAAGGCACGCTGTTTTTAAGAAGCCGAGCCCACATTTTGCTATCTGTATCTGTGAATGCAGATTGCAGATATTTATTAACAGCCTTGGAGATGAAACTGAGCTCTGGTAAGCACACGTGTTCTCCACATGAAGTCCAGTGAACTCATGCAGGGAAATATAGCTCATGCAGACCATGCAGGCTGTGAAATGAACTGCAGCAATACCGCTTCACCTGGGAATTCCCTCCCAAGTGACAAAGGAGCAGGAGAAGCAAAATACTGACTTTCTCCATAGACTGGGAATAGCTGAGCTGAGCTCTGTCCTGCGGTTACCAGAGCTGTTGTTATCCTGGGCTTAGGACAGTAGAACATGCTGCATTAATATCTCATGGTGACACCTGCCCTGAGAAACCTCTCAAGAGAGCCACAGAATTAGGCTCAAATCTAGCAGCTCTGTTGTAAGAAAGCAAAAAATTCACAGTTTCCTCAAGGATCTCTTTAGAACAGTAATAAAATTTGCCCCTCTCTCTGCCCTGGTAGTATCCACTGTGTGAGAAACCCTGAGAAGCAAGATACGGGAGGGCCTCACCTAGGTGCATCGCTTCCCAAAGAGCAACCCTGTTCTGCAGGGAGCCGCTGCCACACACGGAGAGAAGGGCAGCTCTGGATGCGCTGGAGAAAGTCTTTTGGGAAAGGGGGGGAGAGGGGGCTGCGGGGGGAGCAGGGAATGAAAATAAAAAAATAAAAAGGAAAAAAGTGGGGGGACTTCTATTTGAATGTCTCTGCTAGCAGATCTAAGTAACACATTTACCATGACTCCAGTTCCCGGGGCTCGAAGAGAACCATAAAATGTCTTACAATAGCCCAAAATAGATCTTCTTTACCTAAAACTGTCACAACTCTCACATTTTCTTGAGTTCTTCTGGGGTGAGAAGTAAATAGACAAGACATTGTTGGAAGATGGAAAGCATTGCTTCCGTGATGCCACCAAGCATGTGCCCCTGGTTCAGCGAGGTACACAGCTCCACGTCCTGGCCCTTTCTGTGTCAGAGAGCTGCTGTGGGTCTCC
>NW_010390662.1:501-2227 GCF_000710305.1 Buceros rhinoceros silvestris | reverse complement strand
GGTGGGGCGCCCCTCCCCTTCCTTGGGCTTCGGGGCTGCACCAGTGGGTCAGTGCAGGCTCTTCCCATTGCTGTCATCTGCAGCCATGCTCGGAAAGCCGGCAGGGAGGCAGAGCCATACCTAGGAGTGCAATGCCATGGAAGAGGGGCTGGCACAGAGCTGAAAACCAGACAGAATACTGTGGAATAGAGCAGCCGGGTGCAGCCTCCTTGTGGCTGAACCTGATGGCAGAACCCTTCACCTGGCCTGGAAAGGGCTGGTCCCCAGCAGCTGCCCCACATTCAGAGGAGGGAGCATGACTGCCTGCCTGGGGGGACTCCTGCCTGCCTTGCTGTCAAGGTTCTGGCTTTGCCCCCAGAATGCTGCAACTCCAGCAGGTCTCTGACAGGTCTTCTCCTCTTTCAGCTGCTGGCCAACTCTAAAGCACACACCTCACGTTTCATCAGTGCCAACCTCCCATGCAACAAATTCAAGAACCGCCTCGTGAACATCATGCCATACGAGCTGACGAGAGTCTGTCTGCAGCCCATCCGGGGTGTCGAGGGCTCTGATTACATCAATGCCAGCTTCATAGATGGGTACAGGTAAGGGCCAGCTTCAGCGCCTGGGCCAGCCTGTCCTGCCTGCTTGGGACCCTGGGCACAGCTGCCTTCTCCTCTTTCCCAAGGACTGGTCCTGGCTGCCTAGGGGTGGGCTGGGGATCACTTTGTTGCATTTTAGCTGTTTCCATCTTCTCAGACACTCCAGTGCATATAGTTACAGTATGTGAAGACTGCTAGCGAGTGAGCGCAGCCAGGCTGGCTTGCATTGCTGTGGACAGGTGCCTGCATGGCCTGGGGCAGGAGGATGTGCTGCCTCCTGCAGAAGTTTATAGGATCTTCTGGTAGGCATAGGCATCCCTTGGCACGTGCTTTCTATCTGCAGCATCTAACGCAAACCTGCCCCCCTCAGCAGCTGTAGCAACCAGAGGTAGAAGTGTGCTTGCACTGCGTGGCTGCTCCAGGCAGCAGCCCTAGGCGCATTGACTCTTGTCTTGATTTGGGGGGGACTCTGTGGGTCCTCAGACAGGGCTGCTGCTGAATGCTGGGGAGCCTGTCACTAGTTCTGCTCCCCAGGATACCTTTTAGAAAGCACAAATTGAGATCTACTGGGACAATAATACTTCAGGTTTCTGTATCTAACTGCTGGCATCAGCTTCTCAGATGCTAAGTGCCAGGAGAGGAGAATGCAGGGAAACAGTCCAGTGGCCACCATTTCCTTCCCAGACAATAATCTGGGCCGAATCCCAATGAAGCACTTAGAAGGCTTCATTCCTGTCATCTCTCTGTGCACCATTGCAGTAGGGTTACCCAGTGCAGGAGTGGGGGATGTTCTAGCTTGGCTCTGACCAAACGCTTTTATGCGCTGGTGGCCTCCCAGGAGAAACAGGCACTGCCACAGGGAACAGATGTTGGTGCAGACATTCCAGCAGCTCTGTGGCTTCATCCCAGCTGAGCCCAGGAGGGGTTCCCAAGGGGAAGGGCTACCTGGAGGCAAGAGTGGGCAGGGAGCAGAAGGGGAGCAACCCTGGGAGCATCCCAACACAGCAAAACTGCAGTGAGCCGGGCTCCCTCAGTAATGGGGAAAAGTGAAGGGGCAGGCGAAAAGCTGTCTGGGAGCAGCCTCCGCCTGTGTGGCTCCAAGCACTGCACCACTGGCTGCCTGCCTGCAGGCCGCCCTGGCAGCC
>NW_010390662.1:0-337 GCF_000710305.1 Buceros rhinoceros silvestris | reverse complement strand
TGCTGGTTTTGCCCCTTGGTGATGCTGTGGAGGGAGGGCTCCAGCATGGCAGGTGGTACCAGTGCATGTGCTACCTACCCCATTCTCGGAGAGTGCTGCTGTCTCTTCCCATCCTTTCCTTTGAACTGAGCAATCTTCTTGGTATTATCTGAAGAGATCAGTTGGCCCAAGGTCTTGCAGACATCACTGGTGCTGCGTCTTTATGAGCTCTTTTGTTTCGTTCTGCACCCCCACTGCCTGCTTTTTATGATGTCTTATAAATCCACCTTGAGGCAGCCCCTGTCTTCGTCCTGCACACCATAGCTGTCCCGCAGGACCTTCATTAACGTTTAGCACC
>NW_010390661.1:41840-51436 GCF_000710305.1 Buceros rhinoceros silvestris | reverse complement strand
CGCCGCAGCCCCGCCGGGTGGCCCCGGCCCCGACCGCGGGGAGCGACAGCGCCGGCCCAAGGCAGGCCTTGAGACTGGTTTCTCCCTCTCTAGAAGGCTCAGTTCTCCAGCGAGCCGTAAATCCCTCAGCGTGTTTTGATGATAAGGTGGTTTGAAGATCCTGGTGCTTGTGGTCCTCTGCTTGAACCGTTTCTTCAGACGGGCCAGAGCCTAGATATGGCTTAATGCTGAATTAAGTTGCTTGCCTGCGTCCTGAGCTGCTAATCAGATTTATGATGGTACACCCTTGCAGTGCGTCAGAGCACTGACTGGTGAGGGAAGTCCAGTTTGTGTCGGTAAACTTTCCAGAACGCCTTGTTATTTTTAGAACTAAAAATATTTTGCATGTGGGTGCTAGATGGTTGTCTTTAACTTTTTCTCTCCATAAATTCAGCCCCTTCCACACAGATTCTAACTGGGCAAAATCCCCTTCAGTCGTACTTTTGGTTGAGTAGCAATGGCAGTGTTGGATCTCTAATCTTCATCCTGTATGGTGCGGTACACTAGCAAAAACATTTAAATTTGCAAATGCAAATTGTGCAGATGAACACATCTGCAGTGCATGTGCAGCTCTGAGCCCAAAGGGAAGCTTTTTGGGGGATTGTTCTGTTTTACTGTTTACTGAATCTTACTGGTTTACTATCAAATGTTTTCATATTTCTGAAGATGTTGTTGCTACCATTTAAAGGTCTCTAAAAACACTAACTGGATTATTTTGCTGTTGGTTTTGTTGTTCTCCAACACACTTCAGTCAGTTTCACTCCCGCTGCATTGGTGTCATGGTGTATTTGCTATTTACTTTCCTTGGACTTAGATACCAAATTCATGCAAAACTACTGAGAAAATGAGATGACGTGGCTATATATTTTGTCCTCTAGAACCGGTGCAGGTCATCTTAAACAGTCTGGTCCTTTCTGCTATCAGTTATGTTCATGGCAAGGCCATAAGCAAACATAAATTCTTTTTTCTCAGAAGAGCAGCCTGTAAATACAGGCTTGCAAAGAGAAGCCTGGGAAGTTGACTGTTCGGGGCTGTGCCGGCAAAGGAATGTCCTACCCTGACTCTTGGCTTCCAGATGTAGCTGTAACAGCTCTACAGAGGAGAGGGAAGAAAAGCTCGTGTGTGTTTTAATGGATATACTATAAAATAGGCTTTAAAGGACTGACAGACGTCTAAATAAACAAAACCTTTCCTGTAATTCAGTACTTATTTACTGGGGAAGTTTACCCTTTTGTTTCTTAAACTAATTCAGAGGGGTACTTAAGACTGAAACAACCAGCAAAAACACAGTAATACAAAGTTAATGCTGACAGCGCAATGAAATGTCTTCCATGTGGGTATTTGGAGAGGTCTGGTGTGATGCATCACATAGCTTGTACTCACAGGCCTGGAAACCCTCTTGCCCTCCTCATTAAAAATTGAAACTTCATCCAGGTAAGATGTAAAGGCTGCTTCAGATAGAGAATGCATCGTGGGTCGACTTTAACTTTGATATAGAACTGACTACTTTAAAATCTGGAAAATACTTCTTTAATTCTTAAGGGCAGAGAGCACCAGCCTGCGTGTTCAGTGTTTGCTGTGACTGTAATCGCAGCTCCCTCATCTCAAACAAATGAACGCCTCTTTGCGCCCTGCTTTACTCTGCACCATGCTCTGCTTTGTTTAATAATGCTCCTGTAACTTCTACTCTTGCTGTGTGCCATCCTAGCAATACAGTGCTTAAAACACCATGCGGGGAGTGATTAAATCAGGAGTGTTTGCGTTTCTCCTACCATGAAGAAGAAAGACTTGGGCTGGGGAAACCAATTCGGTGCAGGAATGGCATCTGTGTGCTGCAAGACCAGGCTTCTGACTTCTCAAAAAAAAAAAAAATCAACTTTTGGGTGATTTGGAGAAATAATAAAAAATTAAATTGACTGCCTTGCTAGTCTGTTTTCCTTTTATTTTCTTACAGTGCTAATCCATTGGATTTATTAAATACATAGTAACCTGTGTTACGCAAAGCTTCAAAATATACTTACAGAAGTCATCAGGTGGCCAAGTAAAGCCCTGGTATTTTTATCTTATTCATCCTTTTTGTTGGCAGCACTGTTGTAAAGTTAATTCCTCCACATTTTTTAGCTAACCTGACTAAATAAACAACATAACCCACAAATACGTGCACGTGTGCACACAGGAATCAAGGGTGACATTTACTCTTTATGTAATACCTGAAGAATCACTTTAATGCATGATAGGAATGGCACGTGCAAAATGAAGCCTAAGGGTGTGGGAGCCTATGACTAAAGAGGGCCAGAGCCTCCCTTTGCCGAGGAGCTGCTGAGAGGTTCCCTGGTATGACATTGCCCTGCCCTTGAGGCTCACCGCAACGATGGGCCGTGCTGTGCGGGGACACTGTGGCCCTTCACACACCGACTGTGTCAGTCAGTAACCCCGGGAGAGCTGTTACGTGTTGGGCTGTCACCGCAGCTTCTACAGTTTCAGTCCTATCTGCTGTATGTGGGTGAAAGCTGTTTGGCATCCAGCGGTGACACCCCCAGTGCGGGGGAAAGGGGACAGGACGGGAAAGGACTGAGTTACAGGCCTGTCACGCCGCCAGCTCAGCCCATTCAGGCAGCTCGCCTGTTGCTCCTGTGGTTTGAGGTTTCCGGAGCTCTTGATAACAGCGTGATAGCTGTAATGCGTTGGTGTTGGTAATCATGGATATTAAAGATGTATTTCTCTGCATTCAAGTAAATCTTACACAGAAATGTTGATTTTCAGCCAAAGTCAAATTTAAAAAAACCAAACCAAAGCAACCCCCTTTTGTTCAGCGGAGTGCTGTGTTCTCCTGAGGGGCGTGGGTTCTCTACAGGGGCAGGTACAATTATTTTGGTAGGCTATATTCCTTTATCGTGGAAATATATCTGATAAATTCAGTTTAAAGCTCTATGTTTCTATATTCTATGTATCTGTATTTTAAAAAGCCTTGCAATTCGATTAAGCTACCAGATTATTTCTCAGAATTGAAGTCCACCTATGGTCCTAGCACAGGCTGCAGGAAGGCTGTTGTTTTGCATCACTCAATATATATCTAACTTGAGGGAAGAGGAGCCTTTGGGAGTCAGCGTGTGTATAAAATCCAGTTCTATCTTAGTGCAAATTATCTCTTTTGACCTTACTTAGAGTTATGCCTGCTTAGAGCCTATCCTGGGTCATGTGTTCGTAACCTGAAAAAGTTTGTATTTGAAACACATCGATGAGTGATGTATTAACGTGTTTCTTTTAAACAAGGAATGTTCCATCAAGCTGACTAAGAATTAGTCATAAGAGTTAGTCTTTCTGAATAAACACTAGCATCCTGGTTTATTTTTTTCTGTTCTGTTAAACCTGTTTTAAAAGAATATTAAAGCTTACAACTGAGATGGCTTAGCGAGAGATGTGCTGAGGCCTTAATCGTTCCCTTCCGAAAACTGTACTGTGGATTTCAAAAGCTAAAGCAGGAGAGGAAGCATTTTGTACATTATTGCATTTCAAGTACATTAGAGCACAGTATGATTTTCTTTCTATATGGCTTTTCAAATATTCTCAAGTGGGCTCTCAGCAACTCTGAAGTCTTTTTCAAAAAACTTAATTATACTGTTTTCCAAATTGAGGAATAACAACTTAAACTAAATTATTAGCTATACAAAGGTGAGTTGTGAATAGCTACAGTGATGGTAACATGAGTAATGTTAGACATCAAGATCTACTTTTCTCTGCTACTTCTATAATTTCAGATTTCTACCCAAATACATTGTTATCCGCTCTTGCACAAGTGCCTGCAGGATGTAAACTGAACCTCCAGGGAGTCTGCGTTGCTGAGTTGGGTTCATACCTGCTGAGCTATTGTTCTGCAAGGTGTGTCTTCAAGTAAAAAGCAACGCTGAGCATTTACAGGAAGACGCTTTACAATGGCTGTCATTTGTTTTAAAGATTAACGTTGTTTATATGACTATCGGGAACGGCAGAAGATACAACACCTCTACACAAGAAGTAGAAATGCAAGGCTTGTTCCTCCTCAGTCAGCTCCTCGCTACCAGGCTGGTTACCTCCCACTGGTTTCATGTGGTGAAGGGCACATAGCAGCTCTGATACCGGATTATGTGGGGATTTAATCACTTGAATGACCAGAACAGGTTTCTCTTACGCTTTTTCTTGGAAGGTCACATTTGCCAACTCTAAAATTTTCTTCATAAAAAGATGTTTCCAGTTGCCTGTTTTGAAAGCGTTTCCCTCTATTTCCACTCATCCTGAATAATAGAAAGCTGTAGGATCTGATCATGTGCCTCCCCTTCTCCTCTAGTTAATTATTCTGTTCATGAGAGGTAGTGTGTCACTAGAATATAGGACACCAGATTGACAATTAGGAGGCTGAGTTTGTGTCTCTCACTATACAGGCAAATGTGTTGTGAAACACTTTTTTTTTTTTTCCTCCCAGGTTTTCTTTTTTTCTTACTATTGTGATGTCTGTTTGGGTTTCTGAGTGGCTTTTTTTCCCTGTAAGTTTTGAAGCTGAACGAAACAGTACAATCATTTTAACTGATCTGCAGTGTCTTGGCAGTATCAAATTTATAGCTGATCCTGAAGAGGGAGTTGCCAGAGACAGGTTTCCTTTTCGAAAAAGTGCTCTAGATATTTCTTCCTGGACAGTGCTTCAAAGACAGCAGCAGTGGTTAGCTGTATAAAAAGAGCACTAGAAGCACAGCCAGGTTTATGTTTGCTTTGAGAATCCTGTCTTCAGTAGAAAGGAAAAAATACATACTATGCTTCTTTGTAATGTCAAAGAGAGAAAAATAATCTAAGAATTGCCTCATTAGATCATCCTGGCGACGCAGTGGGGACTGGAGGGGAAGCTAAGGCTCTATCAAACACAGACTCTTAGTAGGAAAGTACATGAGCCTTGCAGAGCACTGTGAGGATCAACTAACCATACCCTGTGTTAAACCAAGGGAGTTCCAGAGGGGAATTTCCATTGCAACGGTTTTTGCTGCTCCTAGGGCGTTCACGTCCAGAGACTGGTGCAGACGCTTCTGCTAACAATCAGCCACTGTGGCAGCGCGAAGACTGAAAAACGTCCAGAGGCTGCTTGGTCTAGTGGAGAAAAGATCCAGTAGTTGTAAGCCTTCCAGCTACTGAAGGCACCGAGCTATAAAATGTTGCTCCATCTTTCCCAGCAGTTTTACATATATGTTGAGCAGATGTGATATACTGAAGCTTCCCCTCAGAGTTCTCTGGGTTTCAGTGGACCTGTTGTGTTTCCACAGCATGGTCTGTATCTGCTCTTGAATACCTCATATGTATAAAGTCTGCTAGTGAAAATAAAGAGCTATGAAGTCTGCCTTCTGGGAGAGGATCTGTTCAGGGCATTTTTGTTGGTTTTGTTCACTTCCTCCTAAATGAAAACAACTAATGGCACAGGTGCGATCACTGTTCTGTTTTCTGTTTGAAATCTGAATTAGAAGGTGTTAAGAAAACTAGCATCTTAACCCCTGAATCCTTAAGACAGGCATTCCAAAAATCAGTATTTCAAGACCAATAACTGTCATGCTATGGTTAGAATTTCGGGGTAGGTGACAGTAAGGGTTTTGCTCTGTAAGGTCTTGTTGGAAGGAGCAGGGTAAGCAGGGACGGGATCTATATTTCAAGAAAATAATTTTCAGTATAGGATGGCAATTCAGGGTGGGATTCTTACTGCCATTACTACATGGTTTCTATAGCACATACACTGTTCCTCTCCCCCATATCCCTGGAATACAGGACACTGTATCCCAACATAACCCCCTAATTGACCCATTTCTTTCTTGTGGTTCACCAACTCTATATATGCCAACAAAGCTCATGGTCAGTACGTTGCTGGGAAGAAATAGCAAAAGTCAGAGTGGGAAGAGACATCTTACCCCTTGGAACAAAAGCCTCACACTCGTACTGCCTCAGCTATGGGGCAACAGGGGCACAGCAGCAACATTTGCAGTAGTAAATTGAAGAGCTGGGGTGGGAGCAGGGATGTTCCCAGACACTAGAGCTTGAAAATCCATACTGTTAAGTTGCTAGAATGGCCCTCGGCATTGTTGGCCCGACCTGAAACACGCTTTCCCAAATCACTTCTGGATGTGGTTTGTGAGTTAACGCAGAGGGAGGGCCTGGGGACAGCAGGTAGTTTGCCTGCAGTGATCCTGTTTGGGTGGGTAGGAGTTTAATGGTATCAACCAGAAAACAATCCCTCTTGCATTTAATTGGTACAAATAAAGGTGGCAGGCCTAGGTACTGTTGTTCTGTGTCTGTTTTTGATATCGTATGTCCTTACTAGTATCAGAACCTAATAGTTTTATACCTTATTTTAGTATCTGAATTTTTTACTCAATGTGATTGTTAAAGTATTATTGGTGAAATTTGGAGCTAATTATTTTCTTCACTTTTTAAATTGACTGGAGTTCAGGTATAGCGTTGTATTTGAAAAACGATAATAAAGTTCTGTCTGAGTGACCTTGCCTGAAAATAAGACAAATGTGATGGTATTCCTGTTCTTCCTGGGTCCGTGTATGTTCTAAATATAAACACTGTCATTCTGTTACTAGTATAACAGACAAAAGCTTGATACTATTTCACTTCTCTTGTGTCTTGTATTCTTTGTAAACAGAGTGTCTGTTTTGCATTCCTTGAACTTGAAAGTCCTGCTGTGTACAGTAGCTAGAAAGATGTGAGCTGTGTCATAAAAATAGTAATAACAACAGATTGGTGTCTTCAGGTATCTCATGATCTTCCTTTCATGACAATAAAATTTTACGGAGTAATATCACAGTTATAGTTTTGTTAGGAAGATTCTGGGAAAAGAAGGTCTAGAATCTGCAAAACCTTTTAAGGTTCTCCTGTCTGGAAATACACGGCTCGTATTAAATTTATTTTTAAAAGAAAAAGATTATATTCATTACCAAATTGTTCCTGAGACTTAGCAGCTGACTTTATATGACACTGTATTTTGTATGGGAGAGAAAAGGATTGGAACATTGTGGTTACTTGACTATTAAATGACCAGGCACATCCAGCGAATCCTAGAGCACTTGTTCAGAGGTAGTTATTTCCATACGTACAAAGGGGGGTTTGTTAAACAAACTGTTGTGTCTTTCATTCAGTTAGCAATTCTACCTGAAGAAACCAAGGAGCCACCAAACAAGTGAAGCTCGGGGGGCTCTTTCAGACTTAGTTAGCGTTGTTCAAAAGTTAATTGCAACATCCGATATCTCGGAATACCATTATTTATGGTACTTGGTTCGAGACACCTTAAAGGGCGTGGTTCTGAGGAGTGAGTAACTCCTGCATTTACAGCAGCACGCCAGCTGGCTTCTTTTTTCAGTGCTCCTAACAACATAACAGTAATTCTGGAATATTGTTTTGGGGGGTGGAGTTATCGTCCTTGACCAGAAAGAGGGAAACTGAAGCCTTCCTACGAGCAGGGACAACTCAGGCTTTGTGGATGAGTTTTCCGTTACGGAGTGGGCAAAAGCTGTTTCTTCTCTCTTCTTCACCCCCTCTCCTCCCTAGCTTTAGGCAAATTCACATTTGGATTCATACTTCATGGCTTATTTTCTACTTTTTGCAAAGAAATTAGGTTTTGCTATTTAATGGTGTAGCTATTTTCTTGCACTATAAAACTGCCAGTCATAATTTCTACCACTTCATCAGTTTATAGAATTTGCTAGTTATGAGAGTAGTCATGCTTGAAGCTGCTGGATTTCAGATTCTAGTTGTTTCAGCCAATAATTGTATTTAACAGCCAAAGCAGCTGCAGTGGATTTTTTTTTCTCCTTCTATTTAAATAAGGTTATCATTTTCATTTTCCTTCCAAAAAAAACCTATGGCTTCACACAAAAACTCGTCACAAGCCAAACAAACAAACAAAACCCACAACAAAAATACTGCCTAAATAATTTCCCTCATTTCCCTAAATACTATCTTAGTCTTCCCCTAGTCAGATATCTGGTGAATTTCTTTTCTGTTTTTCCTTTTCCCAGCATTAATTGTTTTTTTCAGTGTGGGGCGGTGGGGAAAGAACTTAAATCTTGAACCACTGTCAAAGTTCTTGTGGATGTCTGACTTTATTTAACCATTAGTGGATAAAGGTTTTTCTCTCGTTCTTATTTCACCATCACCTACCATAAAAGAAACATCTGTGCAATTTTGATCACATCCTTGACATCCTTTTGTGTTATTAACAGCCAGATTCCTTTTTACCCCTATGGAAACAGTTTACCTTTCCTTTTTGCTGTTTGTTGATCTTTCTTCTCCCTTCCATCCTTGCTCTCCTCTTCCTCCCAAGTCTCCTATTTTTCAGCCATCCACAGACTTTTCAGATGTGAGCTGTACATATGAAACGTAAAGCTAGACCTGTGTGACACTGTGACACTGAGATGAATACTTTCATCCGCCGTTGAATTGCCTTGGTTGTAACACAAGTTTTGTGTTCTCTTCACTAGAATGTTATGGAACAGTTCAATCCGGGACTGAGGAATTTAATAAATCTGGGGAAGAATTATGAAAAAGCTGTTAATGGTAAGTCTCCTATGTGCTAATTTTAGAACAAATGTTTAATTTTAATTTAAATATCCATATTGGATATGAAGGTTGTGTATAAGCTTGATTTCCAAGTTGAACTTTGGCTGTGTTTAATTAGGGAAAAGAAAAAACCCTAACAAAAGAAGTGCAAGCATCCAAACACATGTACGTTCTCCCCTTGTCCCTTTGTTTTTTCCCCCTGTCCCACAGAAGTTGCATCCCAAATGCTTCAGCCCAGAGCTACTGCAAAACAAACTGAACATAAAGTGTAAATCACCCACATAAGAATAATAGTATAAATGGAAAAAATGAAGTTATGTAAACTAGATGTTCTCTTTTTGTTTTCTCTCTTGAAAATACCTTCCAAAGATATTTCATGTTCTTAGATCTGCTCCTGCTCACCTGCACACATTGCTAACTAAGTAACTGAGTGAACAGAACGACTTGATTAAGAGTTGTAGGAATGGATTAATTTATTTTTTCTTGTCCATGTTATACTTGACGGTATCTTTTTAATGACTCAAAATCAGAATGAATAAATTTTAATCTAAGGACCCAGTCTCTCAAATCTTTTATAATTTACATCCATTTTTTCCTTCCATCTATTCTGTTATTACTGGTTGTTTACTTCCATTACTGGCTTCAGAGAAACTACCAAGAATGGGGTTCCAAGACGGGGCTCTGCATTCCCAAAGCTTACACTGTAGGACCGGTTAGAGCTGGTTCCATTTCACCTATGCAGACCTGTTCAGCTGCTTGATACCATATTAAAGCAATGTAAAATCTCTCTAATTCTGCCTCTTTCAAGCCTGTGGCATCTCTTTCCCCTAATGTAATCTACTACTCTGAGAAATGGGATACTGCCGAAGGAGTGCAGAGCCAAGCAGACACCGAAATCTCTCTTCATGCAAATTTTAGACCAGGCTTGAGAAAAAGATAAAACCGAAGCCTGCTGGAGATGAAAATAGGAAAATGTTCATTTATTT
>NW_010390661.1:31835-41762 GCF_000710305.1 Buceros rhinoceros silvestris | reverse complement strand
AGGAATGCCTAACCCGATGGATGAACATTGTGGTTACCTAATACCTAACCTTAGGCTTGTAGGTAGTACCAGAAGTAGTGACCAGTGTTTCCATGTTTGGCTGAAAGATTTTTATACCAGTTTCTGGGGTTCTGCTTTTCACATGTTTACTGTTGATACACTACACTGTGCTCTCCTAATTCAGTTTATCACCAGGAATTCACCACATAACTGTGCACAGCAACGCTGGAGAGGCTGATGGGTGATGTGTTCTAGCACGTTCACCTTTTAAGCCTGGCTGATAAAACCAACCTAGCATGAACACTTAATTTCAAATGAATAAATGTTTAATGTTGCAACAACTGTTGAGAAACAACATTAAAGTCATCTTTGGACTCTCATAAATTGTTAATCTTTTCTCCATCAGTTCAGAGAGTTATAAATAGTTCTGCAACAAGGACTAAATATTCTGTTGCTAAACAAACACTATGCAGCTTTCCAAGCAAGTCAGAGTAGGCTAACAAGGAACTCCTGATAGGTTTATAATGTATTTTTATACATTTTGAACATAAAAGGTCAAAGCTCCTTTCTGCAGAAGTCATTTACTAGCCATAATACTAGCAAAGAAAGGAGTGAAGTTTCTTGATTTAGCTGGATTAGCACAGGAGAAATCGCACATTTTCCTCCCTTTCTGATCCCTGTATTGGGATAAAAGACCGACTTGGGGCTGTCTTGAGAACACATTAGATAGAGGAGTCGGAATGGTCTAGAACCTTCATGTGTGGGAGGCATACTGCTCCGTCAGCAGCACCGATACAATCCTTCTGTTCAGAGAGTTTGAATATAGAGCACCTGTGAGATGCAGCTTAGACAGAAATTCCTCATCTAATATAACAGAGCCTCAAAAAGGATTTTACTTCCACTTGGGAGAGATTCAGGCTTCTGGGTGAATATATTGTTTAGGTAACCAAAGATGTCACCTTTGCTGGTGAAAACTATAACATGCAGACCTAAAACAGTGTAATTGGCAATTACGTTCCTCTCAGAAAAAAAAGTGTTCTAAAGTCAACAGTGAGAGTCTTGTTTGGCTGCCACTTTAGGTTAAAAATGTACTACTACATGAAATTATGTATGCATTCAGTATATATCTATGTATTGTGTATGCTGTCAGTACTTTTCAGTGCCTTTTACAATAAAACCTCACCAGTTTGTCCTTGCTATTTCTTTTGTTTGTGGTCTCCAGATCAGTTCTAGATACTGTGACAGTGCAAGGGAACCGTTGTAGACCTGCTACATCTGTAAAATGTTCCTCACTATGGGCCCCCCTGCAGTTTGAATTGTGATGTTTCCGTCTTCATTCTAGCAAAACTGGCTTTGCTGTTTGAATGGCTATAACCAGGAAATGATTAACTGAGAATAACTGAAGCCCCACTGATATATATTAAGAGTTTATTAGTTCCTTGAAAGTGGGATTAAACTATAAACGGTAAAAAGGGGGGAACTGTCCTTGAGGGGAAAAAAAAAAAAATAACATGAGCATCCAAGTATTGACTAGGGTCTGGTTTTTTTGATTGGGAATGTTAAACCATGGGGTTTCTTCTTAAACTGCATATGGGCCTGTTGCCTGAGGCTTTTATTGCTTAAAGTAATTGGAATACAGATTTCCCTGCTCTGATTTCCTGGAGTTCAGTGACAAAGATAAAAGTAGGCACTTTCCTTGAGTGTCAAAATAACTCTGTGCAGAAATTGTATATATCAATGTTAATTTTTCATGTCTGTCCAAAAAACCACAGATCTTCCAGCATTTAAGTTCACTAAGCTGCTGAACAATGTAATTTATCATAATCTAGGAACATTGATGGTATGTTGAAAATTGAGAAAAGAATGGCAAATGGGTGATGTCCACAACCCCAGCATGATCTTTTAGAGACTTAATTTTTGAAGTTCAATCATTTAAGGCCTAAAATTTCTTTAAAGTGGAAAAGGTGGTGTTTATGTGTAGGATCCTCAGACTCAATGTATTGTTTAGACAAGAAATTATATTTGCCATGGCAGTATATGATGACTGTACAGTGTTATCCATAATGGGAATTTTCAGGAGTGGCTGTATCAGATGTATCGAACCATTCACAATTCACTTTTCTTTTAAATATATCATACCTGGAGAACTGTACTTCATCATTGCTTTTTTTTGAAGCAAGTTGCTCCTTCAGCTTACTTAAATAGTAAACGATGATTTGCTTTTAAAGGGCTCCCCGTGTCCCTGTGGCAACTGCAGGTCCGCTGTCTCATGGCCAGTAGCTGTGAAATCATGGCTCCTGAGATCAGTCATCTGGCTGGCTAACACAGAGCCGAGACCTTGGCGTTTCTGCTGAGTTTGAGACTGCACATTGCTTCTTCCCAACAGTTTTATCTGTACCAAGGAATTTTCTGATGTCCTGACTAAAGCCTTATGGCTAATCCTACCCACTGAATGCTGATTGCCGCTGGAAATGCATGAAAGCTAAATAACAGGCTCAAAGTTCATTATTCTGGTGTTCTGTCTTGTCACCTGGTTTCTCAAATTAGCAGGTAGCACACAGACTTGTGTACCTTTCTCTCGTAGCAGGATTTCCTTATAGCCATATACCCCTCTCTTACTATGTGCCCTGGATTACAAGATTTCATAGGATCACAGGTTAATGAGACTGGAAAGTATTTTTATTTTTTTAACAGCCTTTTTTTTTCTCTTTCCTCCTCACCCCAAGCTATGGTAGTGGCTGGAAGAGCATATTACGATAGCCTTGCAAAGATCGGGGATATATCAGCAGAGTCTCCAGTTTCTAAAGAATTAGGTAAGTAAAATCTCATTTTAGAAAATTACTTCAAAATATAGTACATTTATAGTAAAATGAAATTAATTAATCCAAGTTTTGTTCTTTCTTGAAAATAATTCCCGAATTTTCGGAAGATCAGCAGCAGCTGATCTTCATTTTGGACTCCTGTGGCTGGCTTTGAAATGGTACTGCTCAATCTACACAAGTGAAGCTGTCATCAAAGTATTTCTAACATTCCTGACAATAGATTCTAACATCACTACAAAACAAAGAAGCAGGAACTATAGTGTAAAGAGGAAATATTAGTTTAAAGCCTTAATTTTCTTTTTGACAAAAATAACTTGATAAAGTGTCTTGTCTCTGAACTTTTTATTACGGGCAGTGTAGGACTCTCAGCATGTAACGTGCATCTGCTCTGGTAACTCCCAGTAGTATGTTAATTCAGCTGATTAAAGGAAGGGTTTAGTAAATGGACTTTTAATGATTCTGCTCAAGTAGAATTGAAGGGGAAGGCCCTTCTTGAATGGTGGCCTCTGGTTTCCATGTGCCTGCATACATTTTTATGATCTGTTCTGAAACCACTTCTGTGTGAGTGTTAACACTCTGCGTTGATCGCTGGGAGCGGCAGAAAGCAAACAGTACAAAGCAAACAGTCCTAACATAGTCACTTGCTGTATTTGCTTTGCAGGTTGTTTACGGAAAGCAGAGTTGCTGGTTTCAAACTATAGAACAAAAGTATGAGAAAGCTAAAAGTAATAATAATGCAGTCTTCTGAAAAATCAACAAATGCATCATTACACTTCTTGCAATCAGGGAGTTGGTCGAACGTGTGGGAAGTAACCTATTTACTGAGCCTCGTATGACTGAGGGATATCGTCTGCTTGTTTGCAAATATTATCATTGGTTAGTCTCCAGATGAAATCTGAAAACAACTGGTTTTCCCTGTTATTGGGACAATAGAGAATTGTGATTGAAAATATATTTTTATTTAACTATGAATTCTTTCCTGCAATTTTAAAACCTTTTTCTAGATATACTGGATCGAGAAAACATGGTCATCTTCAGCGTCAGGCCTCTCTCTAACACTGCTTTCTGCTCACCTTCTGCTTAAACTGTTACTGCAGCAAAATCTTTTCTTCTTCAGGAAGACAGCCACTCGGGATACTCTCTGACAGATTCTTAATTCAGGGATAAGGGAAGTCAACAAACGTTGGAAAAGGCGGGGTAGTATTGTCAGGAGTCTGAGAGAGATCATTTGCATTTTTTTGAAAAAGTCTTAATAATTCTGAAGCTGGGCTGTAACACTGAACTGTTTAGCAAAGAAATGTGATACGCCCCAGATACACCTAAAAGTATCTTTGCTTAAAGAGAAAAGAATTTACTGCACCTGTTAGTATTTTCACAATACGAAGCAGCATGCTGAGCGGTATCGCTGTGCACAGACTAGATCAAACTGTGCTGTGGTGTGCTCGTTTGTGGAGCCCGATAACCCCAGTGGAGTTACCGCAGGCGCAGCCCACTGTGGAACACTCTTTGCTGTGCGGGCCATGAGATTGCCCAAAGACTTGTTAGTGACCACTAGCAGCTCTATCGTGCATAATACATCTGTTACCTTTGCCAAAAAAGAGGTCAGTAGGTCCATTAAATGTTGTGATATGTCTCTGAACTGCTGCTCTGGAATGTATTCTCTGGAGCAGCAAGTGAGCTGACACACTGGCTTGTTTTGTAAGAGCAGCAGACTAAAGGTGACTGGAAAAGGAGCAGAGAGGAGCAGTTTCTGTAATTCCATGTGAGTGTTACCTAGAATAATTCTATAACTTTTTAATCTTCCCTTGTTTAAGATTATATTGTAAGTGCTCTTCCTGTATTCACTGAAATTAATAGCAACATTCCCACAGATGTACGTAGGAGACCGTTATATTTTTTAATATTTAAGACATTATCCTGGCTTTTCACAGTGAATTAGATAAACCAACAATGACCAAGTTCTAAAGCGTTTTGGAATGCTTTAGTATTTGACCATAGATTGAGGGGCTGTGATCTGGATTGCCAGTGTTTGGGTCTTTGGACAACCAGAAAATGTAAATGTTTTTGTCCAACTAAAAAAAATTGAAACGTCCAAAGTAAATACCTAATGGTTGAAACTAATCCATTTAAAACCAAACAAGCCTCTCCCCCCATGGCTTACCAATTTAACTACCATCAGGACAATTGGCTTATGGATGGCAAGACTTCACAGTAATCAGAAATCCACAGTGCTGGTTTTTTACATTGTATCACCTACGGCAGAAATCAAGGGAAAGCATATCTGCCAATTAATTATCCGTGACGCATCTTAAATGTACATGCCTTAACTGTACATGTCCATTAGCTCTGTGTTTTCACTCATCAGCCACTAGGTAATTTTTGTCTGTAAAATAGTGCTAGAATAAGATTCCCCCTTTTCCCCTTTCTCTGATCGTTAGCATATCAGTCTGTAACTCTTGCAGATACAGTTCATGTTAAAATCAGGTTTCTGAATGAATAATGAACAGGGGAATGAGGCAGGAACAAAGATTTCAGGTCATCCCTGTGGCAACTTCACCTTTAGTAGGAGCAGAGGAAAAATAATGTATTATTCTGAATTCAGTGGAAAGGGCTACAAGGCTCATGTGGCTAAAACAACAGTATTCTTCTGAATTTGTGGAGAATCTTTACTGGAATATTGCACTGAATCATTCTAAAGTTCAAACCCAAACCTGCTGGGTGACCTAGAGCATATTTACTGCCAAGTGTGATGTAAAGATTTATATCAAAAACACAGTCAATCCTTCCTTCTCATAAAGAAACACAGAACATGGTCTTCCTGTAATGAGTGAGTAAAATGGATACCAACCCCACAGCAGAGTAAAAGCAGAAATGGGAAAGAAATGGGGGGGAAAATTTTTGAATTAGAGAGTAAAATGCATAGAGGGGAGGGAAGTAGTGGGCAAAAAATCAAGTAAAAATGTCGAAGTGCTTTCTGCTTTCGAATGAGATGATTGGAGCATGCAAATGAGAATGAAATAGCAATCTGGATATTCCAGCTGATTCACAGCTTTTGTACTAAGTATCTCTATCTTCCAAGACTGGTTGAAGCTCTCTGAATTATTTTAATACAGGAAAACTTAATATGCGTATGTTGAGGAAGTAGAAGTGTATACTGCACTCATTAGACAATCCTTATAAATAAGGGATAAGGTTATTTAGGGCAACATTCTTTCTAATTTTTATTTCCCTAAATTTCTAAGCTTGTAGTTGTTCAGACTTGGCTATAAGCATTTAGGAACATTACCTAAATTGTGTGGTTCAGGTTATTCTGCAACAGGGAATTTGCATCTCTCTTTCCTAGGCAACTTTTGGAAATCCCACTAGGAAGAAAACATAGGAGACAAGAAACGGCATGTTTAAAAATGTTAAGATTTTATACTATTCAAATTCCAGCATAACACATCAGCAAAATAAAATTTGGAGTTTCAATAATACACTAAAAATAATTTCTCATAGGAACTGATAGAGTGTTAGAATAGTCACTTCCATGATGTGTTGCTAATTTTTTTGTCTTGCCCAAAACATAGGTGTGTGAGGCTTTGTCTTACCGATTTTTAGTGCTTCTAACTTTAACAAACCCTCTCTTCTAGTATCATAGGCTGTCTTTGTAGCCTTCACTTGTCAAGGAATCAGGAAGTTCATTGCTGCTCTACTCATTGAATACTACTTCTCAGAGCTTCCGATCTGACCTCTTTAGCACCTGCCAGTTCTCCTAGCTACGACTCATTTATTACCTTGTGGGTGTGAAATCCCCATTTGTTGTGTGGCAACTGTATCTACAGCAGTCACCCACAACTGGGTCTGTACCTAGAGCTTATTGCTCAAGAACTACTAGGTGTAAACTATTCATTGCTTGTCAAAATATAAAAAGCCAAATTTAAAAAAAAAATTACATTGCATGGTCTTGACCAGTGGAACTAAACTACAGATGTTCAGCGTGTTAAAGGGAAGAAGCAGAGGAGACAAAATTCCTTCCCTAGTCTAACCAGGAGTGATAATTTATTTAAAGATTACTCTGTTACAGATCAATTTTTTTTCATAGTCTCATTCTGTTGAAACTTACTGGAAACAGGTATGCAAAAGCTTATGCTCATCTACAGTCTGAAATGTAAGAATTTGGAAAAATTAAGGTTCTTTACAGGAGAAATTTTCTGGTTAAAACCAACATATAGCTGATCTATATTACTCGTATAGAAAAACATTTGGAACAGAATTGGGAAGTGCTTATTTTGCTAAAAATAACATATCTCCTTGCTGAAAAACTTCCAATCAGACTGTAATGTAAGGCAGTGCCACCTTTTCAAAACACTTTCAAGTATTTGTCATTCGTTCCTGATTAATAAGCAAAATTGCCACTTGAGTGGTTATGTTTCAAAGCTATAGCTCTCTTGCTGTTTCTGTGGTAGAACGTGTAAGTGCTGCTCTCGCTACTGAGAAAGCCAAGCAGAAAAAGCAAAAATTCCGTTGTTGGGGATGAATGTAGCCAGTTGCACTTCAATTAAAAAAAAAAAAAGGGGGAGAGGGGGAAGGCAGAGTTGTTGACCATCTTTAGCATATAAATTGGCCCTTTCAGCTGGAATCCTATTTCACTTGTCTTAGATAACACCTAGCACCCTTCACCGGCTCATTTAAACTAAAGGAAACAGATGGTCATCTCGTCCCATCTTACTGCATCAGCCTTGTCTTTTCTGTAGTAGAAACGTTCTGCTTTTGGAATAGGTTATGTTGGAGAGAAAGACAAGTGAGGTGTGCCAGCAACTCGGAACCCCTTTAGCACCTCATCTGGTGGAAACTTCTGGGAAACCAGCTTAGAGGCTGCAGTTTAAGTAGCCGGTGTATCAGGCCAGCTTTTCCTACGGTGCATTAATAAAACACTCTTCTACAATAGCTGTAATGAAATGGCATTGGAAGAAGTCACTCCATTCTCTTCTTATAAAAGGAAAGTACACAGAGAGCTGTCTTGAAAAGGAAGTACAAAGTCATCGTGTGGAGGTTTTTAGATTTGGGGTTTTTTTTCAAGAGTGAGGGTTTTGTATCTTCTAATTTTACAATAGCATTCTGGCCTTGTGCTGTACAGACCTCCAGTCGCTATAAGACAGATGGAAGGAGATGAGCCAGCCTTCCTAGATACATTTCCACTGATGAATAACTGGATTAGTGGAAACTTCCTGCTACTTGTAGTTCTACTTTTCAAGGTTATTTATAAGGTTAAAATGAGCCAATCATACTGACTTTTTTTTTTCTCAAGAATCAGTACTGTGGCTTTCAGTGTTCAGTATTCTGCAAGTAAACTTTGATAAAAGTCTGCTGGAAGAAAGAAAAACTTCAGTCTTAGACACTTAAACATGAACAGCTTAACTCCACACCGAACAGTTTGCCTGACCATCTATTGCAGAGCTATTGGAAGCTGTATCTATTCACTGATTTATAAATCTGTTTAACTGTTCAGATATTCATAAGCTTGTGCCCTGTCAATAGCCTGGCAAAAGCTCCTGCAGGTCAGTGTTCATGAACGGTGAAGAATATTTGGCATTGTGCTATTGATAAACCCAAAAAAAAGGCAAGAGAAGCCTGTCACCGTGTTATATCCAGAGCCGTAATTAACCAACAAAAATCACAAAGCGGTCAATAATCAATGAAGAAGGTTGCTGCCAAACCTGTCCTGGACAACGAGTGATCAGGTGGCATCATACAATGAAGCTGAACAAACAGCTGTTAGCGAAAATCTTGTGGTGGGGCTTGTTTTTAAGTTCTGTAATCTTTCCGTGCTAAAATATAAACCGGAAATGATTCTAGCAAGAAACGGAGAGAACAAGAGGTGCGTTTGTTATTAAACATAAAGAATGTAAATGCTTAAAAATTGATGTTGCAGCTTCTTATATGCCTACCCCAGTTTGTCCTGTATACAACCAGATTTTGTAACTTCTGTTACACAGACTTCCAGATAAGGTGCAAACTGCAGCTTGCAGCGGCTACTGCCGGCACACCCACTTGTGTGCGGTGACTGCAGGTCAGCACAGAACATCCATAAGGATACAGGTGACCGCACAGCCTTGACGGAAAAATTAGATGGTTAAAACACCTACAGTGAATGTGTGCTTACTTGATATCCTCCTGCTTTGCCTCAAAGGCCTGAGGAAATAGCAAAAATACCATGAAGGGCATCCTTAAAGGTCTTCTGACTGTACTGGAACCATTAAATTCCACGAGTCTCGTCGCAAAGACATCTTTCATCTTGCAGTGGAAAGCCTGGACAAGATGCCCTGAACTTCACCTCTGTATACGTGCGGTGTTTCCTAGATTGTGGCTACTGTCTGTCAGGAAAAGAGTAATTTGGAAGGGTGAGAACTGGCATTCTGCATGCACGGCATGTGCACGTTCCCCAGCAGCCCTTTGAGCTCACCCAGCCGCGGTAGATCACTGCGATCACTGGGTGCTGGGGCTAGTGCGGAAGGCAGGAGGCCGCTCTCGCCCAGGTGATGCTTTGCAGTCATAGCTTCTCTTCACCGCCATCCCCAGGTGTGTCTGTTGGCAAACAAGTAACACAGAGCTCTGGAGAAAGTGTAGGTAGTTGTCTTCTCAGGGAGAGAAACACATGAAAAGTAAATTATAGCATTGTGAAGAAAATTACATTATGCGTAACTAGCTTGTAAATCCTTTAACCAAAGCTCTAACTACATTTTGTACGTACAGTGAGCTATTCCCAATGAATTATTTCTAAATGAAAATTCCAGCATCAGTTGTAGATGTTGTTTGCGTTCCTGTGGCGGGGTGGTGGAACCAAACCAGTTGTCTGGGACTTCTGAGGAAAAGATTTTTATCAAAACTTTCGGCTCAGTTTGGGTGTGGATTTTTTTTTTTTTTTTTGACACTGCTGAGACTCTGAATCTTGGTGGCAGTTTCAAAGTGCTATAATAAAAATTGCAGTGATTCCTTGCATTTTGCTGAATCTCATATAACATTTATAATGATAACTTAAATATTTATCCTCTCTGGTACTGGAAAACCTTAAAGAACTTCAGTTCTTGCTGCTTAGCATGACTTGGTTGTTCCAGTCCTGCTG
>NW_010390661.1:11572-31709 GCF_000710305.1 Buceros rhinoceros silvestris | reverse complement strand
TGCTGAAAAATAGAGATTACGTCTGTTGTATGATCTTCCCTAACTAATCTGCCTGAAACCAGCAGGGCTTCATACGGGCGAGTTCAGGCTTGTGGTTGTATTGTAACTCGCTTTCTTTGCCCCTTGTGTAAGGATTGCGAGTCACTTGTATGACAGCATTGCAGCCCAGGTGTGAAAAACTATTGTACAGAAGCTTTCAAGGCCCTGTGGATGATCAGTCTCTGACGTACACCCCTTAATATGTTGTGGGCTTATATGTTTGGGTAAAAAAGAATAAATGCCTGCAGGAGTCTTCGTATGTATTAGTAATGGAGTAACCAGTGGGAAAATGAGTTTGCCATTGTTCATGCATTATTTATGTGGCGTACGCTTTTCCTTTCCTTTTTTAACTAAATTTAGTTACTATGCTTACCAATCATCTGAAACAAGATGAGTAATTCAGGTTAATTAACATCTGTTCAATTATATAGTAGGTTTAAAAAAATTCTATTTTTTTCTAGTGCAGTCTTACACTATTTTCTTTCGCATGCTCAAGGCACTAGGCGACTACAGGAGTGAACCGTGCTCTATGTCGTCACTGTCTAACTACGAAATGGAAAAGGAGTTTTGAACAGCAGGATTCTTTGATTATATTCCTCACGCTGAGAGCAATGTGTAATCCAACAACAGGGGAAGTGTTAAGGAGAGCTTTGCCAAGTATGTGTTGTAGCAAATTTTATTCCAAATAAGCTGCTGAGAACTAGTGGTTAGGCTTTTTGTTGTGGACTCCTGTTACAGTATGTTGGCTGCGATGTAGCTGGAAAGAAATTGTTTGGATGGATAAAAACAGAAGTCATAGTACAGATAAAGTTTTGACTGTGGTCAAACACACATAAAAACTCTGTGCGTGGCTGCAATCTGTTTTTTCAGTAGGGTCCCATAGGAGGACGCAGGCACTCTCTCCTTCACCCTACGCGAAGGGGAAAGTAGAGCACTCTGAGTTCATCACCGGCTAACACCGTAGGTGCCCAGCTCACAAAATCAGCAACAGTGCCTTCCTTGTACATCCTGTTCATTGCTTACTGGTTTTGTCTGGACGTGGAGGCAAGACTTGGGCATCTTCCAGGGTCTTACAAACTTTGTGAGGCTGTGAATAAACTGAGCTATGGAGACATTGCAGCTTGTTCACTCTGAGCGTTGGATCAGTTTCAGATCATTACTTGAAGTATTGCGAGCTAACTTTAGCTGAGAAATGATGCTTTGAAAGCCACACCATCAAACACGCTCCCGTAGTTCAAGGGGAGCTGTGAGCATGAGGCTGTTTGTATGTTAAGTGAATAATTGCTGCAGTTCTTTGCGTGGGAGACTAATGTAAACAACTTTGACAGCACATGCTGATAATAGGAGAACATTTTTATATCTTTATGTATCTTTAACTGGATAGTACTTTAAATTTTATTTTTACATGTCCAATAATATCGTAATGCTCAGTTTCATTCCTCATGGTTCACAATATCACTTTTGGATTTTATTTAACTGTACTAGTACATGAATACACAGACTTCAGTCATTGCGGAGGATTTTTTTTCATTTCCTTCAACCTGTGTTTAATCTGTTATAAAGTAATTAACTTCTTTGTTATACTGCAGAAACATATCTCTAGTTCACAGGCTTAGTGAGAACTCTGCATATTTTAGAATTGGTCTGAGAATGCCATTTGCTTCTGGGTTTGTTTTATTTACAGATTTTATTTATTTGCTGTTCTAGCAAAACACAGCTATTTGGAGGTGCTGCTTGAGGGCACTACACCTAGCCTGTATAGTGGACTTGAAATACTTTATCACGCTCCAAAGTCTCTTCCGTTTTTCTCATTTAGTCTTCCCGTTCACCTTCTGCAGTCACCTTCACAGAATGGCACTGGCTGGTCATGTGTCAATGCCATTTTATAAAAGGAACTACAGAGAGATTTACTCCTTGCTTCCTATTTCATGTTCGTTCATGCAGCACGGAAAGGCAGACTTGACCTAGTCCTATTGATTTATGTGCACATTAGTATTAATTCTATAGATTGTGGGGATTTTTTAAAGCATTCTGGACAAATTGTATTAGAAGCGAAGTACAGTTTGAGCTTGGGAAGTTTTACATTACTTTGTCCTTCATTATTATTTTCTTTCACATTAGATTCCATTGAAGTCTTTTTGCCTTCTTTAAAGCATCTTTTGCACAATTAAATTCTTCTGCAATAAATCCTCCCTATGACACAACGATAAATTTAATGCATTTGGGACTTAACAGATGTTTTGTTCACTCACTATTTATTTGTTACACGGTATTCCTTTGATACTTTCTATTTCATTACTTTCAGGGGCTACAGGCTTCAAAGGACTTTGTTTCTAATTTTCCCTTCTCATAAATGCCTTACTTCTGGGCGCAGGGTAACTTCGAAGGAAGAGAAACATCCTCGACGGAAATGGCATCTAATAATACACTTGAACTATATTGTCTCCAGTGTAGCTTTGACTCAGCCTTTCATTCTCTTGTTTAATGTAAATAATTATGTGGTTTCATCTCTAAGACAAGAAGTTACTAGACCTTCCCTGAATGCAAAATAGAACAACAGGAGCTAAAGGAGTGACATAATTAAGCACTTCGTCTGTTCCCAGACATCTAAGAAAGTCTCTCTATTAAGAGACTTGAAATTTTTCAAGAGTGACTTCATTTTTTCAATATAAAGTATATTGCAAGGAAGGTGATACTATTAACACCTTGATTCTAAAATAGCTATTTACTGTTTTAAAAGTTTAGGTGATTTTGTAGCTGTTAATATTTGTTTCTATGAGAGAACTCTGCTGATTGAGTTCCACTTTTGTTTCTAATTCTTCTTGTCTTCCATTCCTAAGAACAGTCAACATCAGCTAAAACGATTAAATAACCAGCACAATCACCCAGTGCAAACAGCGAGGCTGAGGTGTAACTGCTATGGAAGGTCTCTATTCTGGCCTTACAACCAGTATTTCTGTTAGAAACTGCTTTCCTTGGTTTTAATCTACTGTGAGTACAGTCTTTTAAGGATGTCTTCTTGCTCACAGGATGCTGTGTATGCAGACATAACTGTTACACATTTTGGGTTAGAAATTTTTTTTCCCTTTGGTAACAAAACCAACTGCATTAATGGAATTCTAGTCTCTCATTTTCTCAACAGAAAATATAGATACAGCCATGGTTAACCTAAAAATATTCCACAAATTCCTGAAGTTTCATCTTAAAAGACCTTTCTACCTGTTCATTGATCTTATTCAAAACCAAATTTACCCTGGAACTTGGCATTACTGTCCGTGGTCATATCTCAGATTATAGTGGTGTAACGCAGCATGGTTTCAAGAATCATATATGAGAAATGTTTGGTTTATTTTTAAGTTCTTTAAGGTATTTGAGATGTTCCCCCCAAATCCCTATCTGAAAGAGATGGTTTCTTCTCTCCCTGTAGTGCACTTACAAGGTAACAGCAAAATAACAGATCAAGTATCTATGAACATTTACAACTGTGATTTTGTTTTCCAAAACTGATGGGGGAATATTTAACATACCTCTACTCTTTGTCACAAAAATTCCATGTTCAGGGTGTGGGGGAATAGAAAGCAGGGAAAAGTATCTTTGAAAGGTAATTATTTTCCTAGTTATGTTTATCATCAAGACCAGTGGTTTTGGTTTGTTAATTCATTGCATAGTATGATGCCCAAAACTGGTACAAGTTTATAGTATGTCTGCCACAAATTGGACTTAAGTGGTCCAATACCACGTGCTCTATCAGGTCACTATGTCTGATAGGTTTGGGGTTTGCCAGTAAATGATGACAAGGTTAACATTTGGTTATTGTGTATGAGCTCTCATGTATAAAACGTGATCATGAGCAGCTCCAATGCATAGCAAAGTATTTTTAGTTGATGTGAGAAATACACGTACAGTAGTTTTCTGTGCCTTTTTACAAGATGAATAATTACCGACGTTAGAGCCTGGCCTTAGGTTATGCTGCAGAGTCACCCACTGTCTTTATTGGAGCTGTTCTATGATTCACCATTGTAATTAAAATCAAAATATAACACTGAAGTTGTTCAATCTTCATTCCACTTGGACATTGCCACGTGTAGGCTAGGGGTTGTTTTGCCTTTCCTGAATTAGTCTTCCACGAAAACTTGTCTCCTTGTGTAAATCTGTTCTGGGAGGGCCATCACAGTGTGGTTAATCCCTTAAACGAGCCATAAAAAACGTGGTGTATCTTCACTGTAACAATGCTCTTAGCTTTTTAAGTGCAGAATCTAACCTAAAATTAAAACTCTAATTTAAATCTTAATAGGTTGGAGTGTGCTTACTATGAGTTCTTTTCAAAACGTTGATTCAAAACATGAAAGAGGAAATTAAATGGGTGAGCCAGTACGTACAGTGCCTGTGGATTACTGGTGGCAGTAGGGAGATTCCAGCCCAAAATGGTTATTGCCTGATGCACAGCGTACAGGGGACTTTGCTGAGAGAAAAAGAAAATGCAATTAGTCACCAGGATCTAAAAATACTATTTATAGAAGTGTTCTAGAACACTCTAAAATATAACCTTGTAAAATAATCCAGCACAAACCATGTAGAAGAATGTGTACTTTTAAAAGTTCTCTTCATTTCAGGACATGTTTTGGCAGTATTCTTTGTAGTGAAGATGAAAATAAACTGTTTCTAACCAAGTGTTCAAAGCCGAAAGGCTTGAAGGCTGCAGTCAGTTCAAGTGCTGTGTGAGACAAAAACAACAACCTCCCAGCGTCAGGTTTTCCATTCTTGACGCACCAGGTGAATGGGTTGTTTTATTGAGCGTTTACACTGCGGTGGCAGGGCAGGCCAGAGGAAGGGAGTGTGGAAGAGCCACGCGAGAGCTGAGTCAATACCCGACGTTGTTGGATGTCCGTCAGTACTTGGAACGCTGGGCTGGCCGCGTTAGCGTTGCCAAGTATTAGCTAAGTGTGCTGCTTTGGCAGCAGATTCTCAGAACGTACTTTGTACAAAGAGGGAGAAAAAGTTCATTTTTTGAATGAACAAAACTCTCTAAGAGCAATTATTCTGAGGGCCATTTCAGCAGTCACCCTGAATTTCTTAACGTCCCTAACACCTTTCTAGGCTGCATATTTAAAACCAAACTAACTTTGTAATTTTATTTGGTTTTCTTGATTATTTTTTCCCAATTTCTTTCAACACTATTTTCCTTTCTAAATCGCAGATAAGTGTTTATAAAACTCTTCTAATTTTAAAAGCCTGTTACAGTCTCAGAATGTATCTTTTCAGTTTGGTGAAACAGAAGCACTATGGGCTTAAGTGCATTCACTTCTGCAGCCTTAAAATAACAAGGTGGCTTATTCATGTCTGTTACTTCAAGTGTTTATGTAACTACATTGTATTTACTTTTCTGTTGCATATGAGCAACTAATTACTATAGCACCTCTCACTTCTCATAGTATTTATATTTCTGTAGTCACCAGCAACTTTAAATACAAACACAAAAAGCATAGAACTCTGTAGGCTGTACAGGAGGGCTTAGAAAAACAGTATTTTTTATATATATATAAAAATACAGCACCCCTCTGTCTCTCCCATCTGCCGTCCTGAGTGCAAACTGAGAGCGATAGATGAGAAGGGAGCAAGGCCGTAAGGCGTACCCAGGCGCTACAGGAATGCACGTGTGTTACATGGGAAGGTGATCAAATCCAGAACACGCACTCTGGGGAAACAGGCTTTGATGTCTGAGGAGATGCTGAGGAAGGAGATGATGAGAAGGATCTCATGAAAAGTTCTGTCACTCATTTTATTTAGCCAATTTGTGTCATTATCAGCACCTTTGGAGGGGTTTTGTGTGCACCTTAACGATCTGAAGCATTATGGGATGGCAAGTCTTTGCCAGCTAACTCAGGAGAGGTCTCAAAGAATATGGATGGTAGAAAGCAAGATTTGTAAAGCAACGTGTTGAACAGTTAATGCATCTTCTTTTTTTTCTTTCTTTGAAAAAAGGAAACTGGGAATTGTGTAAGATGACAAATAGGAGGGGACAGACAGAGCAGTCCCATGCCGTGACTGCCAGGGATCTGTAATCTGAACTCCAGAACAGTGGGGTGCAGCTCTGTACAGCCTGCCTGTACCTTAGGACAGCAGCACTGCCGGTTTCCTGCTGCAGCACCTGTATGGCACATGCTTCACAGCGGGCTAACTGCGGGGTTGGCTGAGGAATAGAGAGTACTGGAGGAGGCGTGCCAGCGACCGGGCCGCGGAGCTGAACCTGCCGTTCCTGCCCGGGAAAGGGAATGACAGTAAAACACATCTCTAGTCGAGAGGTCCAGGTGCGACACGCTGTGGGAACCTGATCGTGGCTCCGGCACTTGGCAGTTTTTTGTAATGGTCCGGGTTGAGACCTGGTAACTGTCTACAGGTCTGACTGGGGGGAGTCAAACTGGGCACCTGAGGACACTTGCAGCTACTCTTCCCAGCAGTGTGTCGCAATCTCCGAGACAAGACTGGCACACACTCAGCATGTCAGTGCCAGCACAGAGGAGAGAGCGGGGATGAGGTGGCCATCTGTATCCAGAGCAGGATGATGTGGCTGTCTCCATACAGGGCAGGATCGTGGCAGGCACAGTTTGTTGCACATGTTGGTTTGCACGTAGAACCACACCCAAAGGACTGAGGTATTTTTCCTCTACATCCTCCTAAAGCAGAATGAAACACTCCAGCTTTTAACTCTCTCAGTTAAAAGCAAGCTGTGTAACTCGGTGCTGGAAGACAGCAGAGTGTAAGGGGCGTATTCAGGATCTGTTGAGAGATGCTCAGGTATCTGCTGCTCCCTGGCTGTTAGTTACGGCCGTACAGTCGGGCTGCAGTCGCTGATAAAACAGGGTGGGAAATGAATCAGTCTGTGTATCAGAACTGGTTAGCTGTGAGTGAATGTGAAAGGTGACTGTTAATTCTGAAGGTGCGGTTAATAAACATTAAAGCTTCATTTTCAGACTAAAAATAGCTATTTGGATAGCAACAACTATCTCTAGTTCTTGTGCGCCATTCTCTGACTTGGCAAGAAAAGAGGCTGTTACTAAATCAATACGAGCTCTTCTGGAAAGAAGAAAGTATTTATTTGGTCTGGCACTCCCTGCCCCTCTTGCATAATAACGTGTGATTGATTATTCTTTTATCACTTACGAGCTTCTCGGTTTGTCTGTGGCCAGATCTACACACTTAAACTGCTGTGAGGAGCAACAGCAAGAAATTTCCTATCCCTCTTTAATATATTCCAGTTAATAAATATATTAGTTAAATATATTTTTATTACTGCTCTGTGTTGATTAATTTTGGAACTCTAAGAAAGAAACAAATGTGGTTTTATGTTTATCAACAGGCCAAGTTCTTGTAGAAATTTCAAGAACACACAAGAAACTTAATGACAGTCTAGAGGAGAGTGTAAGTTAAACAATTTTTTTTTAGTTTTCCTTTTGAAATTATAAATTATTTCTTCCAATTTTTAATAAACCTTCATTCATTTGTTTTTGAAGTTCAAAAAATTTCATAAAGAAATTATATCTGAACTGGAGAAGAAAACAGAGCTGGATGTAAAATATATGAATGTAAGTACATTCAAACGTAAAAGTCATATTTCATTTATGTATTGCTTGTCAATGAGCCCTTCAGAAATTGTTCCCTGATAGTTAATTAATCAGTATCTTAGAATACAGCTTTAAGATGCATGAACACATCAAAAATTTTCATGCTTATTTTGAGTTTAAAAAGGAACCAGTGCATGACTTAATGGCATTTTTAAACTAATGCTGAGAAAGGCGGTTCCCCAACACGTTTGATGGGTATTGGTGGTATCCCATAGATTATGGTAATGCCTTTTATTCACTGCCCCTGTGACGTGGCTGGGTGCATTATGAGATGTTTTAAACGCTCTGATTGCAGGCAACTTTAAAGAGGTACCAAACTGAACACAGAAGCAAATTAGATTCTTTAGAGAAGTCTCAGGCTGAGCTGAAAAAAATCAGAAGGAAAAGCCAAGGAGCCCGAAATGTAATGAAATATGAGCATAAAGAAATGGAGGTCA
Source organism: Buceros rhinoceros silvestris (assembly GCF_000710305.1). Taxonomy (NCBI): domain Eukaryota; kingdom Metazoa; phylum Chordata; class Aves; order Bucerotiformes; family Bucerotidae; genus Buceros; species Buceros rhinoceros. The sequence continues at coordinate 23,611 of NW_010390661.1, read as the reverse complement.
GTGCCGTGTCTCTTACTTGTCTCTTTCTTTGTATGAGAGCTGGTCCACAGAAAACGTTCAGGTATTACAGGTCACATCTCTTTCAGAACTTGACTTCTGACATTTAACCACAACTCTTGTAGATGTAATGTTTTTAGTTAATACACGTAACTCCTCTGTAAGTTGTCTGGCAACAGTGGAACTCCCCAGTTTTGAAGAATTTGGTTCCTGGAAGTTGGTTTACATTAAAGGCACCTCTAGGGTATGTATTTCAGTGGAAACTAAACTCTGGAATGCTCTGCATATTCACAGACTTCTGCTTCAGTTCCGAGGTTTCATCCCTTGACCACTACTTGACTGTCTGGCTGATTGAGAGCACCTCTGTAACCACGCCTTTATGCAGAGGTTTACACAGGGAGTCAGCTCTGCTATGCAAATTCAACAGTAATTTGCTATAAATTAATATCCCAAAGTAGGCAAATGCCAACTTCTGTTACCACTTACTACCTTTCCTGCTGCTCTTAAAGCAGCATTGCCATCTTGAGGCAACGAAAGAAATGGCAAGGCAATGAAGAGAGACCTTATTTTCAGTAGCAAGTCATAGCTGTTATGTATCGCTCAGAAAATACTTGCCACTGATATTTTTATTTGCACAGTACTTTTATTTCATGCTAGGTTATTTTTTTCCCTTCCATATTTCTCTATTCTAATATTCTTTCCAAAGTAAGCTTTGTTTTGTATCACGGTACAGTAAGCAAGTAGTACCAGCTCCTATTTCTTACTGTCTTTGAACCCGCATTCTTAACAGTTCTCTTTTTTACAGTGTTGGACTGAGAATTCAAGGATTCAGGTTTCATCACAGTTTAGCCATGAATCCTTCATCACCTCAGGCAAACACAGGGACTTACTCCCCCTCTGAAATGAAGCAGAGCTTGACCGCAGCGCAGCTGCAGCTCTGATGTCATATTCTCAGTTACTGCATATTTAGAGGCTAAAAGACTGTTTCCTGGTTTGTTTCCTGTCCCCTCTCCTCACCCCTAGACAGATTATTGACGTCAACGTGGCGAGATAGGGAAGGTGGGTGGGTGCGTGAACAGAGAAACGCTTGGAAGCAGAGCCCTGACCTCACCCACCTTTTCAGACACGTTTTCTAAGGCTTTTGGAGTTTGCTTCGGTAACTGGATGGAGTATCAAATAAAACTCACTGTATGTGGGGTTGTTTGTTTTGTTTGGTTTGGGTTTTTTTTTGTTAGTATTTGGAAACCGTGAGCTCTCGACAGAGTGATATTCAGAGATTTATTGCAGAAGGCTGCAGAGAAGCTCTCCTGGAAGAAAAAAGAAGATTCTGTTTTCTGGTTGACAAGCACTGCAGCTTTACCCAGCACATGCACTTCTATCACGTTCAGGTCAGTGGCACAAGTGTGGACAGAAGTGAAACTCCTGAAATCTCGTCGTACAGGAGACCAGAGACATAAGGAGACTTAGAGCAGTAGCTAAGGCAGCACTTGAGAACACTGTAGTGCCAGACAAGTGTTGTAACCAGCTCACAAAAAATGTTTACCGTGAAATACTCTCTTAAATATATTGTAGCAAAAATAAAGGGTTACTGTGACTTTTTAAAAATCATATATTAAGAAAAAATATATGGATTGATCAAGTGTTTCCACTCTCTGACCCTGAAAAAGGGACAGTCTCTTTCTACAACATACTATTTGTTTCAAAAAGGCATTGCTTACAAAAATCTTCAAAAGACTTCCGTTTTGTTGGTGTTATCATTTTGGTATAATAAAAATTAACAAGTAGGTCTGTGCAGTTTTATGAAAAAGTGTATCTTTGACAAGTACCTTTTAAATTTGGATGCAGTGTGCAGAATTCCTCAAATCCAAGCTGCCTGTGTGGCAGGAAATCTGTAGCGATGCCACCAAAGTGCCTGAAAAAGTCAGGATGATGATAGAGGAAATAAGGACCCCTGGATCCACTCCGGTATCGGGAACTCCGCAGCCTTCGCCAATGATACAGAGGAATACGGTGGTAGGTTGTCTTTGATGGTTACAGGTTCTCGCTCTGAACTGGGAGTAGACTGGCCTCACGAGCGGCTTTTGTACCTAACATTTGGGATTGGGTCTGTGATGTAGCTCGGCTGGGATACACTGGGGTCGGGTTTGAAAGCAGAGTCGTGAAGCTGAGGTGCTGCTGCTGGAAGAACACACAGTACGGCAGGCAGAAACACGTGTCTGGACAAGGCTCAGTTTCCAGCTGGGTGCTGAGGACTTTTGCTGCAGAGCCTATCCTCAGGACTGCCGTTGTTCTAACCATTCTTACCGGGTACTGCTAGTAATTACATGCTCAGTAGCTCAACATAAAGTTCAAAATGTTATTTTCTGTTTTCTTTCCTCCTTCCCACCATGATTCTTACTAACTTATTAGATTACAGGCTTAATTCTAAATTTTACCTATTTGTATGCCGTGTCACCATTAGTTGTTGAATTTCTAAATGATATTAGTAATCTTCTAAAAAAACCTGGAGATTATCTAGGTGTATTTGTGGGGGGGAAAGGCTATCATAGCATTCCCACTAACACGTTTATCAGGGCACAGACACCTTGTGCAACCTATTCTGTCAGCAGTTTCATAGGAACATGAGGACTTCCTGACGGGTCTAAACATGTATCATTGGGGAATGTTTAAGCATTGCTTTCTAGAATTGAATGTTGCAAATAAGCTGTCGCTGTCTCCTCCTTATTGTGATGCTGTGTGTTTTGTGACTCTAGATTGGAAGTGATTTTTATCCTCATCATGAGAACGCATCAAAGGTGCCCCCTGCGCCTGCTGGCAGGGCGTACACTAGTCCTCTGGTTGATATGTTCAACAATCCTGCGACGGTTCCGAAGACATCTTCTGAAAAACTCAGTCAGCCAGTGGGTGAGCATCACTTTGTTGCAAACCATCAAAGTCTAAATGACATACCATAGTGTTCGAAATTTGCCTTGGGACTTCTTGACTACTATGACGATGTGAATTCTAGGTCGTATAAAGGAGTGGGAAATGGTCTCCAGGAAGTATTTATGTAAGTCACCAAACAGGAGAAACACGCATTATTACTGCTGGCAGTAAAATACAGGTCAAGATAGGTAGACTCCATTTTGATTACCTTCTGCACGTCCCTGATTAACCCGGGTTAACTGCTCTTAGGACTTCCAATCTTATCAGAACACATTCTGTAACTCTGAACAAGATACCTCAGAGTGGTCATTTCAGTGCACACAACAAACATAAACTACTACTCCAGTCTCGCTTTGGTTTCCTTTGAGGGTGTGTAGAATACGCATGGGACAAAATGAGCAGAGTCTTGTATTTCTTTCCTGAAATGTCAAATCCTACTAGGATTTGTTTTCCAAGTTTTTGATACATTGGTTTTACTTACCGTGCTGTAGGGAAGGAAGGGAAAGAACCAAGCCTAGATCACAACATAGGAAATGCAGAACTCTTCAATGTGGTAACAATGTGATAACAGCAATCCCAGCATTTCTTCCTTAAAAATGCCCTTATAGTCTATCGTACTATACAAATAACATACCGTTTTGACACCTCCCTTAAGCTGTCTTCTGGTAAACAGCTGGCACCTGCAAAGTGCCAAGTATCCGCAGCTCTCGGTGCAGCTGAACGTGAGTGCTAGGCATATTTGAAAATGAAATCTTGGACTTCACACACAGTTACATTTTTCTAAAATGGCTAATTTCCAAAGGTCTCTTACAGCTATGAATATTCAGCATTTTTTTTTCATGCCAAAAGATGAAACAAGTAGCAAGTTAAAACTTAACTTTCCGTGTTTGTAGCTCAACGTTACTGTGATGGGGGCAGTATTAAATGCAGATGCTGTAAGAACTCCCGTAGTGAGAAGAAACACTGGAATTGGGAGGTGTCTAAGTGGAAACCAAATCAGGACAAAGTCTCAGAACTTAACCTGCACTTGAATATTCCTTTATCTACATCTTTTTTCCCCATCAGACTACTAATTATATTCTATTTTGTGAGTGTGTGGCTAATTTTGCTTTTTGCTTTTTTTTCTTTTTTTGTCAGAGAATTCAGATGATGCCAGTTTATCACGTTCAACCTCTGTGGCCACGGGATTAAATATAATGAAAAGACAAAAAGTAAAGACAATCTTCCCACATACTGCTGGAAGTAACAAGACGTTACTTAGCTTTGCACAGGGGGATATCATCACACTTCTTGTAGCTGAAGAAAAAGATGGCTGGCTTTACGGAGAGCATGACTCAACTAAAGCGTAAGAAAATCAGTGTATTACCCCATCGGAACGTACCTCATCGGGTTTTGTTAGCAGCTATTAGTAAATGGGTTTCCAGCTTTTTTTGCAGTTGGACTGGGGACTTGGAGGCTTTCTGTTAGGTAAATCACTGCACTTATTCTGGGGAGATTTTCTACAGTGATTTGGTATCAACAGAAATCAGCTCTTTAAAAGTTAAATCTTGTCAGTTTGTGGAGTCTACTCTCTTGTCCAATTTGTCTTTTGGAAGATCTTTCCCATTTTACATAATACGAAATGGAAATCTTTCCCATTACAGAAAAGGATGGTTTCCATCATCGTATACCAGACCACTAGAAGAACCAGCAGAAGAAAAAGCATTTGCCCCAGTGCCAAGGTAACATTTGTGTGGGATTTCCAGAAATGCCCAGATCTTCTCTAACATTTATTAAAATGTTATTTTTCTACTGGTGTTCTTTGTTGTTCAGTTGTTATGTATATGGTAAATACTTGCTAACAGTCTATAGCGTGATGCCTTGGTTACATTAACATGTTTTAATGGTTACACAGAGACCCAAACACTACCTTCATCCCAGCTTGAGAGTCCCGCTGCAGTGGCAGTTGTGTGCCTTTAGTAACTCCCAGCTTATGCACTTCTGTGCTTTCCTGGGGCTAAAGATAAGCGAGGGAGTGCGTTACAGGAACAAATGTTCTTTGTCGGGTTCTGTCTTGCAGCCCTGCACCAATCCGAAGTATCAGTTCTGTAAATCTTGTGGAAAAAGGTGACGTTGTCCTCCCACCACCAGACTATTTGGGGTCTTTGCAAACAGATAAAAGAATGGAGTCTCCCAAAGGCACTACAGTTAAAACACCGACAGACAGACCGGAAAACGCAGGTCCGGTAAGTAATGGACACCATGAACCCCAGTGTTCTGCCCTGCTTACTTCTCTTGACCTGCTTGGCTGAGCTCTCAAAGGAGGCCCTGGAACAGTCTACCTTAGCTACTCGCACTTGACTTCAGCAGCCCTTCGATGTCTCCAGGAGTATCATGGGGTTTTGGCATTTCCATCCATCTGCAGTAATAGGAAGGGAGAAGAATTTTTCAGGGATACAACTAAGAGTGCTAGGAGACTTACTCTGCTCAACAAACTTCTTGGGAATGGAATCTGTTAAACAGGAAAAGAAATTCTCACAGAAGTTGTACAAATCCATCATCTAAAGTGATTGTGGAGCTGTAACTGTATGCAGGGATGCTTTACACGACCCCAAGAAAAGTTGGTGTTGGTGTTGCGGAGGTCACTGAGGGATATATGCACTAACATCTGTATTCAGAAAACCCACAGCCGAGTGGAAATGCATTTTTGTGAACAGATAATGCTATTTAAAGCTGGTAATCCTGCTACTAAGTCAGCGTTCGGACTGATTCAAAATGAAGACTAATCAAATGAAGCAATTACTAGTCTCTTGTTGCTTGTTTAAATATTTTGCTGATGTATATCTAACGGTGATAAATGTTTTTGAGACTTTCTTCAAAAAGCCTCTTGAAGCAGAGGTCACATTTTGATGGCAAAAAAACTTGCTGTGATTGATAGATATAGCTAGCTAGCTAAAAAAGTAACCTTGTTTTATATAACAAGGTTGTCCCTGCTCGAATTGAGAGACTGTACCAGAGTAAGATGCAAAGGTCCGTTAGCAGGTACCACAGCAAATGTCTCAAAAGTCAGGAATCCTATAGCTGGCTGCCAGTATCTAAAAAATTTACATTTTAATATCTATTGATACACTATTTTCTTTATCAATATAACATCTAAACAAATTTTGTGTTGTCCTTCTGACCATCTGTCTCTGCTTTATGTTGAATCATACAGTAGAGTAGTTTTTTACTTTTTGGAAGTAAGATTAGCTAAAGAGACTGAAAAAGCAGGGAACTGGAAGGTTGTTGCGTCACCTTTGGTGAAAGAGTCCACTGAAGATCAAATTATGACCGAGTAGTTACATGGTTCTCCAGTAACGTGAAAAGGCACCAGGAATCAGTGGTTGCCTCTGAAGAAGCCTCCTCTCCTGTTTCACTACTAGGCTGTCAGGTGTCTCTACAGCATTTTTTACTTAGAGGTCTTAGGCGCTGGAGAGGGGTAACAGGTCTTTGATATATTGACAAGCGAAGAGAATGAACTGTGTTTAAGTGAGAACAGAAACATTCAATTAATAATAACAAAATACAATAATTCTAATAATAATTCTAATACCTCACTCTAGAACTCTAGAAAAAACCCACCATTGGAAAGACACAAGCGTAACACAATTACATGAATTTGTCAGCAACATCTAAATTTTGATGTCCTGAGGTAACTCTCCCCTCCACAGCTACCCCTGCACAATTGAGCTAACTACACAGGAACTCCTCGACACGGCTCAGTATTTCAGCCTGCCTGAATGACAGGGTCCCCCTGCCCTAGCAGGATGGTGAGGTCACCTGTACACGTTTTGGTAAATCTGCGAAAATACCTTTTTTTTCTTTTACAGAAACCTGATATGAATGGCATTATAAAACCACCTTTTCTAAGGTAATTTTTTAAAGCTTTTACACTAATTTAGTTGTGTCAATTTTGGATTAGCTTATTGTGAGGATTTTTCCTGAATTACTCTGTGCCCTTTCCTAGGCACTGGTAAAACATTATGGCTAAAATTCATTGCACTTTTCTCAAGAGTGGCATCAGGTAAAACACAGAGCATAGGCCCTTTTCAGAAAAGTGCTTCTCCACTAGTTTGATGGGGAACAGGACTTAAACTGTATCTTTGAGGGTGTAAAACATAAATCTTTGAGGACTGGAGGCTGTTTAAAAAAAAATGTCCAGATCTGACTGGGCATTAGCTTCCCAAATTCTGGATCACTGCACTTCATACGTAAGCCGCTTTTAAAAATTCAAGTTAAACTGAGAGACGCAAGGAGTCCTGTAGTCTAAAACCATAATTTAGTCTTCAAACAACTTGGATGAAGCAACTGCGTGGCTTACATTTGGGTTTGCAGCAACCCTTCCGGTAACTTTGTGCATTTCTTTTCAGCGGAGAAAATCCTTTTGCAACGGTGAAACTGAAACCAACAGTAACAAATGACAGATCAGCACCAATTATTCGATGAATATAAGGTCCATGCACACGTACTTCCTCCTTATGAACACCATTTTCAGTAATGACCGTTACTATCTATGTTCTAAAAATTTATTTAAATGTAATTACTGTACAATAGAATCATATTTCTGATTTTTTTTTTAAACCTTTACTTTCTAATGAGGTAACTGCTTTGGGCTAATGTTTGAGCACTTTGTCTTGATCTTACAGTCTGCCTTTTTTGTAGTAGGAATTGTGAAAATACTGGAGATAGTTTGGATACTCTAGTAAACCAGTGTAACTAATAGCTCACAAATCTGAATATTTGGCATTCATTATTTGGAAGCTGCAATGGTAAGGTCTAGAATATAAGCCTGCATATGCCACATCCTAAATATCAAAAAGATGATTTTTTTTCCTAAACAGATCAGTGTAACAACTGCCTTAGTCCGGAATAATTGCCTGTATAAAGTGATTATATGTTATTTTGTTTAAGACAGACGCCCTAGGTTCTAAATTAATATTTATCCTTTAAGAATAGACAATTTGTAATGCTTTGCTTAATGTTCAGAGACAAATTTCCAGTGTTAACGTAAACCTATTTTAAGTCTACTGTTGTACTGTTAACACACGCTTCAATGGTAACTGCTTCTTTAAAACACACTGTCAAATTCAGCCTTATAAAGTCATAATAAAACAGTGCTGTGGTTTCTTTTTTTCTTCAATTCTAATACGAAAAGCCGCCTTTGAATTTACTGCATCACTGCAGGCTTCCACAAAAGAGAAACAGAACAAGTCTGAAAAGTTTTGGTCGCAGAGCCTAGCAGTGGCGTGAATACTGGCCTAGGCTCGTATCCCAGTTAGGCGAAATACAGCAGTTAGTTAGTTGTTCGTTCATCACCTCAGGCCCCACTTCTCTAAATCCCCACTGGAGCTAGCTTGCCTGAAGGACTTCTCCTACAGTAATCATCATCTCAAAATTAGCTGAGAACGTTGGAAGCTCTGTGCTCCGCATCAGCGGTGGGTGCTCTGTCACTGGCAGTTAGGTGGCATTTCCCACCTGCCACGTGAGGTCTGTGTCCCGACCACTGCCAGTGACCAGTCCTTACCCCCAGTCATTCCACTTTACACAGGCTTCCTACCGCATCCCCGGGATAGTCACTGTGCTGTGCCTGCTTCTGCTACTGCAAACAGCGAATTCGAGTCATGTGAAATGCCTTTCAGCTACTTAATATCAAAAAATAGTATATGAGCACGTGGTGGCTGCAGAGTCCACTCATTCCACCCCCTCCTCTCACACTGCCTTTCAAGTTCTAGGCTGAGGACGCTTAATTTGCTATGGGACCTTGCATAAATATCCGTTACCCCTTTTGAAACACCACCTTTTCAGAAGTGCAACTCACACCTGAGCCAGTTTCCTAAAAGTACCGAGACTGTGTAAGCATTCAGTAATTCAGTACCAGAGTTAAATGAGCCGAAATGCAAAAGTCTTTACTTGGGGCAGCTCGTAGGTGGCAGTGCCACAGCCTCTCTTTCTAGGGCAGAGCAGCCTACTGCCCCCACCAGTTACCGTTGTCTGTGAAGTCATACCCGTTCCACAGTGGTGAGAAGCACCTGCTGCAGCAGACAGGACACTGCCACCGCAGCCCCTGGAGAGCACACCTGTCCCCGTGAGCAAAACCCTCCCTAGTTAAAATAGCACTTGTACTCTATGTTGTTACCAGTGCCTTGAGAGAGGCCATTAGCGTAGTGGTAGCACACACAGCACTTGCAAAACTTTCCTCAGGAACATCTGATGTGCTTAAACAAGAACAGTCTTAAGCCTTGGCTGTCCTTTTCATGAGAATTCCAGCAAATATTTATCCTTCTTTGTAGCTAGGATTACTAACTCCATTTTCAGACTACACGTTATCAGACACGTTAGTCACATACTTAATAATCCAGCCACAAGTTGAGGATTGCAAAAGGAAAAGCAGTTTTATTTAGTTTTCAACAGGTGCCACTAAACATGGAAAACAAGTTGGGTTTTCGTGTTTTGCAATGCACATGCTCATAAAAGATTAAGTTTAAATTACATGCAGGAGACTAAATTTCTTCACACTTTACAAAACAGGTCTGAAGCAAATAAAATGATTGTACATGACATTTACATTAGAAAGAGTATGCTAACAGTTGTAGCTTCCATAAGCACGTCCACGTCCATTCCCTTAGCCAAAAGCTGCCCCGCAATTAGGGCATCTTCTCTGCCTCAGTGCGAGACAGAAGAGAATCCCAATTGGGAAGAATACAATGGCACACAAAACACCAAGACAGGTGAAGGTGTCCTCCAGCACGCCAACCCTGCAAAAACGGAAAACAGACTCAGTCAAGGACACCCACCAAGTCTGCCCCAAAGTCACCACTTTGTGATCCAGCAGTCACTACGAAACCATTTCGTATAGCGGGATAAAGTACAAAGAGGTTTGGGGTGGGTTGGTTTGTTTTTTCCCCCCTTTAAAAGGCTTTTATTTTCATAACTTGCAGCAGGTTCTTAACACTCCACTTAAAGAAAAACAGGAAATTTGCAGGTGATCACACTGTAGATAAGTCTAAAACATTTACATTGAACAACCTGTTTGGTTCCAGACAGCCACCGTTTTTTTTTTTTTAATCGCTGTAATCTGGGACAAAACAAAGCCACCGCAGCTCTGAGCACTTGTATCAACTCCAAATATTCGTGAATGCAAGGACATCGAGGAACACGCTCAGGTGTGGCACCTGCTACCCAGTGGGAACAAGTCACACGCGCTCTCCATTCAGGAAGCTCTAACGTGAAAGGCAGTGCCGCTGCAGCCCTCTCTGGTCCCTAAAGAACATGAAGGTCGTGGCTCCTCTGCTGCATTCTTGCACCCCAGCTCAACTGACCTTGCCAAAAGACAGAGGAATAAAAGACCTCACACTCAGGACAAGAGATTGTAACCAAGTATCAAACCTTACTCCCTGCAAACCCTTCGTGGGATGACGTTTTCCTGGATGGCTGAGGATACAGTTTTCTAGCACTAAACCTTAGTGTCACTAAAGTTTATTTTCAAAATAGTCTGCTTTTCATGTTTAAGAGAGTAATTTGCTGCCTCTCCTGGAATGATACAGTGCTGAAGACAACTTCACCAGTGTTGTTACACTACTGCACACGAACGACGCCATTTCTCGGCTTCTGAGGTCTCTTACAGCAGGCGCCAGTCACGCTTGTGCCATACGCTTTGTCTACCTAGATTCCACAGTTACACCGGGGTGAGCCCTCAGTTCATTCAACCACAAGTCTCCCACAGTATATGCACAGAAAGGAGGAAAAAATGCTTGTTTAATGTTTTGATCTGATAATTTGTGGTTTTTCCTCAGCTCCTTCCTACAAGAAAGGTTTGAATGGGCAGAGAGTTGTGTAACGCTGGTTAAGCTTCTGGTTTAGACGCTTCTGGTGAAACATCCAGCTCATGCTTTCACTAAGCAAGTTAAAACCACTGCAGACAGCAAGATGTAAATAGGTTTGTTTCAGTCTGTTACTCCAAATACAGAACTTGGCAATATTTGGTTCCCGCAGTTGCCGGCACGTTCTCTCAGATGTGCAGGCGTACCTTTCTTCAGAGAGCACAAGTCCGTATAATTTACATGCAGAGGGCCGGGTACACTGGCCTCTACCCTGCTAAACTGGTCAGAGAAGGACTTAAAAATATGTCACTAGATTTAGAGTGAAAGAGTACTTCAGATGTCAGCACTTTATTGTGGGAGGTGCCAATTAAATAAGCACGTAGAGGACTAAGCTAACTACTCACACTCAGACTTCAGAACAGCTCAGAGGGGCAGCACTACTGTCACAAGCCATTTAACAAGCTTGTTTCCGGTAGTTAGAAAAGTCCAAAGGCCAAACACACACCGCTATTAAAATCCCCCTGTCAGTGTTCCCAGTTTCTACCTCCAAAAACCAATGTCCTTTTAGAACTGTAGGAGAACCTACTGTTGCTGTCACTGGCTTCAGCTGAGTCCCAACTGAATGACCACCCTACATGAGAAATTCCTTCAGCACAGTTCCGTGACAGCAGACGTTGACCTCAATTCCCGTCCCTGACTTTTCTAACAGGCTGTATCTAAATATCCCCCTAAATGAAGACAGACAACAAAGCCTGAGTACTCCGACTCAAGGCATTTGAGCAGCTATACTAAATAGTCAAAATTTAACAAGACACTTGAACGAGATGTGTCCTTTTGGACTCCCTGGTACAGTGGAAGTCAACATAAACAGAGCTAAGTGACCTTGCTACTGTTGGTGTATCTTTCTAGCAGAAATTAGAACTGTGAAAATATGCTGCTCTCTCTGGGAAACTTAGCAGCCGAAACCCAGCTGCAGTGTTATCGTGTGGGAAATACTATCTCTACTGGCCTTGTTTGTTAACTCTAACCAAAACACTCACCACGTGTGATCTAACCCCTTTTATCCAATCATAGTGCTTTAAGAGATGTGTGCTGTCCGTGTAACAGAGTCACTATCCAATCACCATGTAGTTAGTCGAGTGGACAAGAGTCTATAAATTGGGATGTAATGTAAACAATAAACGGGTCTCGCTACACACCACATTGGCGTTTGAGTGATTCGTCCCTGCTCCAGAGACGGGCCTGTTTCGTGTCACGACAGCTACGAACAAGGTGCCAC
>NW_010390661.1:0-11519 GCF_000710305.1 Buceros rhinoceros silvestris | reverse complement strand
CAGTCATGGACAATCTATCGTACACCTAAGTACAGCAAAGGAAGGAAGATCCAGACTCAGAGACCATCTCCTTACTGCCAGTAGCTAAAACATTACGACTTCATTAAACTGAAGAACCATTCCCCTTCCTCAACCACCATAAGCCAAAGGCTTTTCAAAGTGTTCTTGATATTCTGCTGTTTACACAACTTCATGTTCAGCTCAAGCTTTCACATTCGTTCTCTCCTTTTGACGAACTTTCTTCTGTTTAAAAAGTTCTTGTGATAGAAGCCGACTTTGTATTTGGTATAAAGGTACTGTCAGGGTACAGGTGATCCCAGCAGTAGTTTTATAATTTCATATCCGCAAATAACCCCCTTGGAGGCATCAAGTTAAAAGATGGACACTAACGCTCAAATCACCATATGGATTCTAGTCCCGGCACTAGTTTGTTGTGCCGAGTTTGTAGAAGTAGCCGCAACATCACCCCTCTCCTCCTCATCAGTCAGGCACACGCGCTAGCAGAGCTCCCTCTATCAGGGCAAGCACCTTATTCTGCCGCAACAGTGAAGATTACTCTTGACATCTGTGTGTCCAGAGAAGTAAGAACAGAGAGATCAGCCCTGCAGAAGTGTTCTGCTTTCACAAACTCTCCAGTACTTCAGACCCTGCCATTCTCCCAGAGCTGGGACACATTTTGTAGTTCGTTTCAGCAGTGTAGCAGCACCATTTCTTCCCCGCAGTTCCACAGCACTTCAGGAAACCTCCTCGAACATGGAAAAAGTTTCACTGCTCTCCAGTACCCTTTAGCTCCTATTCCCATACTCCTTACACCAAATCACAATTCCAGATATCACCACTGGCCTAAAATAAAACTTTCAAAGTATCCATGGTACAGGCCAAGTTTATAAAAGCCCCTTTCTCCAGGATGGAACTGCCATATTCAGCACACTGATACAGTAAAGGACAATGGTTCTGGCACGTCACCCACAGACGCTATTGTTCATACTAGAAATAGTAAAAAACCCAACATTTAGCAAGCACTTCGTACCATAGCTGTGGTATCAGTTGTATCTTATTCTCTGACTGAAGCAAAAGCAGTGTTTAAGGAATCAAGCCTAAGATAACGGTGCAACTTTCTTCTTCACACCTCCAAAGGATGTAGAAGCCTCTCCCCACGAGACCCACACAAACAGTGCAGTACCAGACAGCTGCTCCAGCGCACCCACCAGGGCGTCGCATTTGATTCAGATGACTGATTCTTGCCCCTAGGAGTTGCTGACAGAATCCTGCTTTCCTTTCGGGTATTTTTACTACAAGTTTTAATACTGACCATTGACTGCAGACACAGCAGCAGCAAGAGCAACTTTCTTGGAAACAGCACTACTGGTGGTCTCTGTGCTGCAGTTCACCAGAGCTCTCTGCTGCAGGTCAGCTTTGGCAACGCCTACATCTGTCCAGCTGAAACCACAAGTGTTTCTCGTGAGAGTGAGGAACAGAGTTTTGGGTGCCATCAACTAGCCCTCACACTTCTGCTGGCTTGATGACAAGTATGTCCAGTGGGTTTATGGGGGTCAAGAGAAAGGTGTAACGTACCCCCACCTGGCATGCCACGCACTTCCACCTCTACAGCAGAAGTGCTGACAAGCGGCACTATATGCCAGCAGACAAGAAGGAGCCAGGCCGCTTCTGCTGCAAAGCAGAAACTCACCCTTGTCTTGGCGTGTTAGTCACTGACTCACAGCACTTGCCCTGCGTCACCTCAGCAAACAGCAGAAACTACAGGCCTTAGATTTGCTCAGCTTGGTTAATATTTCTTTTTAGTCGCGTCTAGTGTTCTGCTACAAAGATCTTAAGCCCAGGACTCCATGCAAGCAGTGCCTGCTCTCCTTCCCCTCTCACCACAGAGCATTCCCCAGCAAAGTGAAATACCAACGGGGAAACCAGTCAGAGGGGACAGTACTGCTGGGGAAAGAAATATGGGAGGAGTTATGAAAAATTGTGAACACAGCAGCAGTCGCTGTCACTAGTAGGAAAAAGGCAAGTATCGTGAAGTAAACTTTTCCCCATATACTCTGGATTATTAATGCTTCATCCAGACCACTGTATACAGCTTTGGTCCTCATAGTGGGGGAAAAAAAAAAAAGGGAGGGAGGAAAGGGAGGGGAAAAAGAAAGAAGAATGTGTGGATTAGCGAAAGAGTCAAAAGGAAACAAAAACAGAAAATAAAATGTAGCTCACATCAATTTACCCTTGCTACCCAACTGTCGAGTCCTATTCCCAAACCAGTTGTTACACCATTAGCCTGTGGCAGGAATTGTCAAGATCTGCTTGCTAGGTGGAGTTCAGAGCGTACTAACCAAGCAGAGGTGCTTTTATTAGACTGACTTTTAGAGCAGAGTTGAAGAGCCCCCTGTAAACCCTTGTTTCCAGAGATTCCCAACTAATGTCCCACCTGAGCATATTAGTGTTTAAAAAGGGGTGTCATGGCTTAAGGCTAACGGGAGGTTCTAGCATCATTTCTTCACTGTACGACCTCTTTGTCTAAGGCATATCTGGACATTAAAACTGTAAAATTACATTGCAAGCCCCTCAAAATGAGACTGCATTAAAGAATGGAGTCAGTGAACATGCACTCATGCCAACATGCTACTAGAAGTGCCATCTCCTGGGAAGAATCTGCTGATAGGATTGAAACGCAAAGCAATTCACCACTCTTTAAATAGCCGGACTGGTTACAGACAGAGTGACAAAAAGGACACCAGGCCAGCACTCAACCAAAACTGGCAAGCCTGCATGCAGAAGTTGAATAAGGCAATTTGTTCTTGTAGAAATGCATGAAATGCTGAGCACCCTCAGGCTAAATAAAAATAAGCAGAAGCTCAGGAAGTGAGGCCTCTCCTTTTCCCCGTCTCCACAGGATAACCGGCTATCATACTGCACGTACTGAGAGGCTCAGACACAATCTAGATGTTTCGGAGTAATGAGGCAGCTTTCGGTACTATAGATCCATCCAAGGAAGGCAAAGTCCTTTTCCCGGCATTGCAATGACACCAAAAATAACACTGCTCTGGGAAACGCGTGCTAAGTGCAGTACACAGCACACCCCACAGCTAGGGCTATTTGTTTTGCTATTCCACCAATGCCATCTTTTCCATTCACACAGATCGAGCGTTCCCCTCCTGCGGGCATCCAACTCTTGCTTTCTTAGTGTTTTCTAATCTTCTCCTTGTCTCTTATTAATTCCATATTCAGTTCCTCCCCTGAAGCCCACTTTGTGAAAAGTAAACCAATGTGTTAAGAATACGAGCAGCCTAATTTTGATCTGACCTTAAAGAATAAACTCACTAATTAAACATTAGAGAAGGATCAATCCGGGTGCTTCTGGACAGCCCCGCATAGCTGCAAACCCAAGCGTGGCTGACTGCTGTCTAACCCATTACAATCAACCCTCTTAATCAGCTTGCAAGGACCAAGTCTGTTGGTCAGCAGATGTCCCTGACACTTTAAATAGAATTTATTTTAAACTCTCTTCCCCCTAAAAAGAATTATTCAGGAAGTGTTTTATGGCATTGCAAATTGCCATCTGGAGGGGAAAAAAAAAACGAAAAAAAATACTGCTATCCATACTGAACACCAGACCCAGGGAAAAGGACCAGTGAAGGACTACATGAGGCCACAGGAAGCCCTGCTGGGTCAGCGACGGAGCAGACCAGGGACAGTGCAGCCAAGCAGCAGACCAAGTCAGCTACAAGTGATGCTCGTTTGGAGAGCGTGCCAGCACAGCGTCTGCACGACCTCCACCACACCACCCCACACCGGTTATGTCAGAGCCAGTTCCTATCACATCTGTAGCAGCGTAATCACGACTACGGCAGTAACGACAAAAACACTTTGTGGCTTCTGGTGGTTTTTGTCACCACCTAATTTTAGATTAACACTTACCCAGTCGCTGCTTAGCCAGTTACTAAATTTAGAAGGAGAAAAAAAAAATACTTTTTATAATGGGGAATGAGTATTTTCATTCTGCTTGTGTGTCTTACCTGGGCTGCAGAGTAATTAGAGACTCCATATTCAAACTGTAGATTCACTAATGTAACCAAACATAAATTTTGTTCTACAGCATAAACCACATAAAAGCTGACTAAAACTGCACCACTCCCAATCTAAAAATAAAGTGGAAAGGTTTATTTATACTGCAAGCAGTGTCTTTGATTTAAGCTATAACCAGCTGCCAACTCCATAAAGTACAGTCCATTATTCCCACTGACAAGTATTAAAAACCAAATTACTTTTCAGGCACCCCCTTCTTAAAAATAAGTCTTCAAATATTAAATCTTAAGTCAGGATCAGAGGGCCAATAGCGAGATCTGCAAACACAGAGCATCGGTGCAATTTAACACGCGCATTTTCAGCCTTAACACTACATCACGGTACATAAATGTGTGCTTATCAGCATTTGTCATCCCGTACAAATGAAGTCCAAGGGTCACCCCAGGTAATCAGAGACAGTCTGGTTGTACAACAAGCAAGACCTGAAAAGAAGCTGCACTTCATGTAAGAGTGTCTCCATCTGTCTTCTACGCAGATACTCCCTCACTGACCAAGCAAGTGGAATTTTCAGTATCCCATCTCTCCACCCCTGAGGCTGGTTGAGTCTTTGGTAGATTTCAGTGGTAGCATCAGACTAGTGATAAGCACTGACTTTAATTTTAAAGGTTTTGTGTGTAGCTTCTAAAGAAGAAATCAAGCATGGACAGCTTTTTTTGTGTCTGTCCTGGCTAATGCACCAACAGTAGCTAGGTTGAGCTCGTTTAAATTTCGCCTGCAAGACGCAGAAGAAATGACAGTTAAGCATGGAATGTTTACAGTTTTCATTTCCATGAAGAGGGGTGCCAGCTCCTCTAGCCTCAGCTTGAAGGCATATTCAATAGCTGACAACTTGTATTCACAGAAAGGACCCCAAATCTATACATAGCCATTGGCTTGCCCTCCTCAACACAGGCTGTGCATGTATATAATTGCAATTATCCTTAAAAGTCACCTTCAAGTAAGAGTCACCACAGTATCTGCAGATTTATCTCGACTTCCTCATGCTGTAGGCCCCACTTCCTATGCCAAGGGCTGGCTGCAGAGCCGGAGAAACGGCGGCAGTCAGAACAGCCTGTATCTAGCTGTTGTCTTTCCGGAACTGCCTCCAAATCACCAGCCTTCTCTAACGCAGTAGCACCACTGCTTTGATTCCAGTTCTGAGAACACACTAATTAAGAGACAAGCTTCATGGCTTCACACCAACAGCCCAGCCTCACAGAGGAGGCTATGCATGCCAGCAAAAATTCCCTGTAGATGGTGGACACCCATCCATGATGAGCTAGACTGGCCTGGTGGATTTTTTCCTCACCCCTGCACACACAGCCGAATCACTATCACCTCTGGTTACCAACAAACAAGAACAGTTTCCTCCTCTCACCAAGAACAACTCATTGCTACAAAGAAATCCTAGTTACCAGAATACAGACACCAAGACAAATGGGGACACTAATAAAAAAAAATGATCTCAACTCGGGCCCAGTGACAAACTGGGTGTTAGGGACCAGATTATCATGTTTATACGATCCCACTAGGGAGTACATTCCTACTGTATCTCATTAATTACATAGTCTCATTTATTAGAAGAATGTGTTTTGATTATTGTCCGCGAATCAGTTCAGAGCGGCAGAACACAAGTCCTCAGAGAGAGCAAGAGCTACGCTGTTCTCACTCAGGACCCTGTTATCAGGCTTACCACCTCCTCCCTCCTGGGCTCAGGGAACAGATGTCCTGCGGAGCAGCTGCATGCCTCTGCTGTCAGGCTGGGAAAAAACCAGTTATAGCTGTCCTAGTCAGTAATGCCGAACGGCAGACGCGGGGCATCTGCTCAAGCCTGCTCTATCAAATCTTTCCTCTTCGCAGTCACGTGCGTAAGTCACTGCTGAATTTCATGCCCTAACTGCTCCAGCCACCAAATTACAGCGCAGCAGGGATGAACGCCCCAGCCTGCCTGAACAGCACATGGCTACAAAAGCTGCACGCTGCGGTGTAAGGGAGCTACACCGATTCCCCACAAAGGCTGATCGGCTTTGTGACAAAAACCAGTGCTGCACTATTGTAGCCATTCCTCTCTGCAGCACTCTTGAAAAGGTATTTCAAAGTTGGCTTCATTCACACAATTCAAAAGGCTCTCCGGCACGTCAGCCTGCTGTTAGAAACCAGACATCCACAGGTTTTCCTCAGAACATCAAATACGCTCTCTAAATAACTAGGGTTTTTTTTCTTAATTCCTTGCCTATTCAACCAGTAGATACTAAGAAATTATGTTAAGAACATTTACATAAAGTTTAAATAGTCGTGATAACTATAGAAACCCTATAGAAAACCTGAACTGCCTTCAAACCACACACAGCATTTGCGTTGAAATAATACCAGAAATCTGACATTTTGAAGGACTTGATATCACACCAAAGTGCAGTTTTCCCAGAGACATACACTTAATTGAAGAAAAACAAAATTTCCAACAAAACCTGAGAACTCACTACTCTGTCAAGTCAAAAAAAAAAAAAACAAAATAAAAACTCCAACCACTTGTGGCAGGGATCTGAGAATAAACAGAGTTTTAATTAAACTTGTCTCATCTTCCAGTCCTGGAAGCAGCTTCAGCGTTGTTATAATTTGGATCCAGTACAATACTTCTCAAGCAGATGTTTTGTAACTGTCACAAGATAAAGCCAGCACAATGCAGCAGCGTTACGTCCTGTCCCTCACACTTTCTTCCAAGCAACTGAATACTTGTTAAACAGGAAAACAAAAACCCAGCAGGGCCCATCATGGGCTCTGTCCCAGATTTTGAATGAACCAGCTTTTGCAAACATCAGATCAAGAGAATGTTTTCACAATTTTTAAAGGGATCTTTCTCCTATTAAGTAACAGAAAAGCAAACATTCCTTCGCAGTTTGTTCTACCCAACAAGGCAAGACGGAAAAAAAGAAAATGAAAGTGACTACAAGAGAAGCAGCCAGGCTGCGTTCTTCAAGATGAAAAGATAATTACCTGGCTGGATCCGTAAAGTTAGTGGCTGTAAAGACTCAGTCTGTACTTGGGAACATAAAATAGTTTAAAAAGACTTGGCCAATCCTCAGACGTCAACTACAAGCAATAAAGTCAACAAGATTCTGCAACTGTTTAATTCTCCGTACATCAGGGCTGGGAGAACTCACACTGCAACAACAGGACTACAACCAGCCAGGACGTTTTAATGATGCAAGGAAGGGTGGAACATACGTTAACAGTGAAGTCTGTCATTAGAAAGCAACACCGACCAGCGAAGAATGAGGATGATCTGACTGATGAATAGCTCTAAGCAAGAGGTACAGGACAAGACAGGAGAGTCACCCCTCAGATGCACCAATGCTTCAGAGACACAAAAAAAAATGCAATTACACAGTGACCACGGACATACTTCTGGAGGTACTCCGTACTTTTTATTACTTCATATCTTAAATCAATCCCAAAGGTGGACTGCACTGGAGCTAGTTTGTGCCAGAATCATTCGTGACTGCAATAAGACTCCTACCCAAATAACAGGTCAATACTGAGTATTCCTCCTCAACACCAGGTATTTTAGGTAAGAAATGGTTTTCATTGCAATTAGCAGCATTCATACATGCCACAGTGTAAAAGCCTGTTTTGTATGTGCGGTGGTAGAAATCCTCTCGGTGCGCCTTAGCCTACTGTCAGTTAGATTACCCCACAGCCACAAGCAAGGCTCTTCCCTTGCAATCTAAAGCAGACAGGACTTGGCCGACAATCACGCACAGCATCAGATCAGAAGAGTAACAGGATGACTGACTTAGCAGTTTAATAACAGTTTCTTCTATACCATTATTAGCTTTTTATGTTTATCAATGTCCTTTCAACAACTTTCCTGTTCAGTGTTGTATTCAGAGTGTAGCTGCACGCTGCCTTCTTCACAAAATAGGTTTCCAGGCCAAGGAAGTAAACTAGAACTATGTTTAAGGTCTTGAGAAGTCAAAGAGGATTATGAGCTCTTTCTCTAAGAAAAGTGGCCAGTGTAACCTTCCAGAACAGGAACCCTGACCCTTCAGGTTCACCACGAATAGTTCTCATATTATGCTTCCCACCCAGCCTCCCTGTCCTTTCTCTTAAGTACCAGACTGTCAACTCCTTAACTAGCCCAAAGACAAGCAATCTGATATTCCCCTCCTACCCTGACACTTCGACTTTTCTCTAAAGACAATTAGGAAAAAACACAGCAATACTGTACAGAGGACTGTGGCACACCATTACTAGATACAGTTACTGGTCCTTGGGATTCCCTATCCAGCTGTTTCAGAAGTGCTGAGAACAGTCCTGCAGTTAAAGCAGTGCAATATGATGCCTCGTAGTAATCAACGTGACATACTCCTCCTCACAACCTTTTTTTTTTTTTTCCACAGCCTAAAACAAAACCTGAGGATCTAAGTGTAAAGAAGGGGTTTGCAGAGGGTATTTTGCTTTAGGAAAGAGTCCTCCAGTAGAGCAAGTCCAATTACTTAAGGAATTATTCAAGTGAGGTTACTTAAAAACACCTTACAAAAGATAGGTCATCTTCCCCAACTTGGCTAAACTTAGGTATTATACTTGCAAAGGATTATTTCCAAGGTGTCTCCTAGAGCACCCCGGGATAATTTACAGAAAGAAAAAATCCTAAGAATAGCAGCAAGTCTACCAGCCTTAAGTTACTGCAAAGTCCACTTCCATAGTAAAATGTTTTGAGATTTTCCGGGTTCAGGGCCAGAAGGCCTGTGTAAGCTCTGCCTTTTGTCAAGCAACGCATAACCTCCTTCCTGTCCTCCAGCTGAGCTCAAGTATAAGCATTTTAATGTACTTACTCAGGTGGCAGGATCTACCACGTCCCCTGAACAGCTCCATGGGTACTTCCCCTCACTGTTAAAGAACACACCTCTTGGAGATCAATAGCTTGAACTGGTACAGGTTTTTCAGCCTTAGCCAGTGGCATTTCAGCAGGCACAGAGCACCACAAGATACTTATTTGAATCCACCTTTGAAGGCAGGTGCTGACTCTGAGGCAAACACCAATTCTAACAAACCCAGAAGGCAGCTGGGGGACAGCTCTGCTGCTGCAGCAATCTCTGTCTCATTCCTCACGCCGAGGCCAGGTATCATTCCAGCACTCTGGCAGGTCTGTTTCCTAAACAGTTTGAAATGGATAAGCAAGGGCTCGGATTTGCAGGACGTTAAGTGCCTCCTCACAAGACACCACCAGGGTAACTCCCATGTGTTTTAACAGCAGGGGAATGATTCTGCGTTTGGGTCAGCGCTGGCCAGGCACACCAGTGTCTGAACTGCAGCAGCAGCAGTGTGGCTGTCCTCCCCCAGTTCATGTCCTGGGAGAAAAACTGAGAAGTGCAAAGGGACTACAGCTGACGCTCTGCTCTAAGCCTCCTTCCCTTTTTTTATGGCTGTTGACCTCCAAGGGGGAAGTTGTTCTTTTGTTGCAACTCCACATAATTGCTGACCACTTTTTCTGGTTTCCACTACTTCATCAGATTAACACTTCGAATAAAATCTATTAAGTCTCCTTGTTCTCCTGCAGTAAAAGAACTTTTAAAGTAAGGGCTCTTTTAAAGCCTTAAGTTACTGATGTTTTCAACCAATACTGACAATCACCCTGCCTGGTTTTGCACAATCCGGATGTCAGAATGGGGACACGCAGCACAGCAGCAGAAACCCTTCTGCAGGACTCCCAGATGGCCAGAAGTGACTGTGGTCCAAGATTACAGAATTGCAAAACTTTCATGCCACTCACTGTCACCAGACATAAACACATCAGAAAGGACTTCCTGTCATCCTCTCCCGCAATTAAAGCTCTGCTAAATTTTAGTGCTTTTTCAATTAATTCAATTCTAATTCACACACACACACACACTCTAAGAGAAACCATTGAAAACCAAGGAACTATACAGATACCTGTAATTAAAAAAACCAAACCCCAGGCGTGAGTTTATTTCTCAGCTAAAGAGCTATTTTACCTGCAGGCAGGACAGCCACCAACTACTACTACAGAAGTGGTGGTCGCAGGCTGTTGAATAATGGTGTACGTGCTCGAATAGCTCGGCTGCGATGTTGGTGGAGGAACGGCATACCCTAAAATAAGAAAAAAACCTCAGTCACTGCACGTAAGGCACAAAGAATAACAACAAGAATTAAAAAGTATGGAAACAGAACATGGAAAAAATTAAACAGAAACATAGTCTTGATAAAGCACTTTAAGAAGCTCCATCAAAATCAGAGTTGGAACAGGCTGCTCAGCACATGTAAGAGCAAAGCTCCTTCATAAACCCAAGTATCTTGCACAATTTAACCGTCTAAAAAGGACACTGAGCTAATGATTAACTCTGGGAATTTGTTTCAACACTGTTTGAGCACCAGTGAAAAAACAATTTAAACACGCAACGTCCGCACCTTTCACTTCTGGATGTTATGTATCAGCTGTGGCCCACCCAGCAGACAAACTAGCTGAAACAGAGTAAACCTTCTAGTTTCCAGCCTCACTTCCACATATTAAGTTCATAACTGGAGGGAGGTAGGAGTGATAGGATGAGAGTGGAAAGAAAGCATGCTGCAAAGCCTAGAAAAAGAAAAGCCCCTCAGAAAACCCACGTTGTTAGCTAGTGAATGTGTCATTTTAACAGCTATAGTTAGAAAACACAAGCCTTTTGAGTACTGTATTAAGAATAATTTTTTAAAAATGCTTTTTAAAGGGATGGTGAGATGTATGGAGTGTAATCATACAGGTCAAGGAACTCTTTGCCCAGTATAATCTGTTCTGAGCTCCTCTCCCAGGACATAGTGCTCAGTTTCTGGAATCAAGTTATGTATCTCTAAAGTCCACCAACCTCACTACTGAAAATAATATTTGTATTGTAGGAAAATAAGCTCCAAGTTATTAGCAGGAAATCAATCTACAGCCTCAAGATTCCACCCAACACTTTACGGCTGGGGTCTGTGTATTTTTCGTAACCTTCCAAGAATTCCCCTGACTCTAGGGTCTTTCCCGAGAGGCTGCTTCTTTCTTTGATGGACGTTAGAACAAAAGTTCCGTATCTACTCACCTGCTTAAGTCTCTCCGAGACTACTGAAGTGTATCAGAAAAAGCAAACATTAACCAGAGAACAGCGCAGTGCACGCAAAGGAAAGCACAAGTTTGAGGTCTGTTTTACTCTAGCCCGGCTGTACCTCTTCGTAATGGTTTTGAGGCGGAAAGCCCACGCACCTGAGGGAGGCACGCGGACTCAGCCGGGCTTTCAGCGAGGGCAAAACGCGAACGCCACGCTACGCCCGAGGCGCCCGGGGAAGGAGGGGAAAGGGAGGCGGCGCTTCCAAACACCTGGATCCCCTGCGCACCCTCCTCCCTGCGCTGGTTTTAAGCGCAAAGCTGAGACGATCCGGCCGCCTCGCTGCTGACAGGGAAGCCCCACGCA
>NW_010390660.1:1952-4434 GCF_000710305.1 Buceros rhinoceros silvestris | reverse complement strand
ATTATAATATATAATACATATAATAACTTGTTTCATGCATTTCTTATCGTTCTCTGTATTGTATAGGCTGATTTGATTGCTGTATTAAATCAAGCATGGATCTTGTTAGCAACGAGTAAAGCAAGAAGACCTGGACTGATACTGCATTGCTAGGCATAATGTGTTTGACAAGACACTAGGTTGATCAGTTGTGCAGGACTTTAAATTGCATGTTCAGTGATGGTAGAACAGACGAGTAAAGGGCAGGCATTGATGGTTTGAATCCTCTCTGTTCTGTGTCTTCACTTGTTACCATTCTGTATGTAAAACAAAATTACTAGTCTCTTTATGTTCCAGAGAGGATGTGCGTCAAGTGATGTGGGGGACAGACACGTTTTGCAGTCCTAGCTAAGAGTCTTTCTATAGTGGCAGTTGTAACTCTTAACTGTATTACATTGTGGTTTTTTCTTTTATTTGATCTAGCAGCTAAAATAGTATCCAAGTGAGTTCCATTTCCTGACTATTGGTTTAGATTGAGACCTTTCTTTAGGCTTCTGTTATTTTGCTGTTTTCTGTTCTTTTGTGGTATCTTTTAGTCTTCAAGGTCAAAAATTAAATGTGTCACTTCTGGGGATAGGAAGGTTATTCAGAGTTATAATTAAAAGCACGAAAACTGGAATGAGTGTTACTAAACCTCAAATTTTAGGGTTTAATCTTATTCAGAAGTCAGATTGTGAATCTGGGGGGAGGAGGGGTTGGCAGCTTATCCCAGGCTTTTAAGAGCCTGGAAAGCTCTTAAACCTCTGCTGATGTGTACCTGGCAGAAAGGGGATACTACCACATCACAGTGCGGCTGGTCTGACAATGCTAACCTGAACCATGCTGGGCTGCAAACACAGTTTCACCCAGTTTGGATAGGATTTATTTCTGTGCAACCAAACAGGGAAGTTTAAAGAGAGGTGATCTCCTGTCTGTCCACACCTCACAATCAAGGGGTGAAAACACAGATCATCTTTGCTTATGTTTCCACTTAGTGGTGAGCAAAAGAATAATTTTATTTAAACTTACTCTCTGGATTCTCCTTTTCCAACTGGGTGCACCTTTCCACTGTTCCCCTCTATAAAGCCTCTTGGCTCACTGTCTTCTAGTCTTGGTGTTTCCTGACTGCAAGAGGCTAGTTTTTTGGCGTTGATCTACAGGTAGATGGTATGCAGCCAGTGGTATTTTTATCTTCTGTACATGTTCCTTGAAAGGATCGTTTATAGTGGCTACGCATGACTGTGGAGATCTTCCATGAGAAATCTGAGCAGCAAACCATGGTGCAAGAAGGTGGTGAAAGACTCGACGGCAGCATTGCTGTGAGGCAATGACCTGTGTCGCAGGCTCTGGATGCCAGCAAGCTCAGTGTGCATCATCATCTTATGGTACATGGTGCCTTGCAGCCGAAGTCTTACGGAAGCCACAACCATCTTGAACTCTCACACACAGAATCTTTGACTGAGATTATTTTCCTTGTTCTGCAGTTGGGTGTAAAAGTCAGATGCTAATTATGTGGAGATGACAGTGAGGTCTCCTGGAAAGGTTTTTTTCCTCCTGTAGTAATTTCCCAGGGAGTCACGTTGTAAAGTAGTTTTATGTATTGAAGCTGAGCTGTGCTGTATTTGCAGACCTCTGGGCCTGAGAAGGCCCGTGATACCACAATGTGGTAACTTGGTGGAGAGGTGATGTTTATAGACAGCTGAATGAGCCTATATGCTTCCTCGTGGTGATGCTGCTCCAGTTGCCCATTCTTCTGTACACTGTTGAGTTACAGCAAAGCAAACTGACTGCAGGAGACTCCGTGGGCTGGGGGGATACTCCATATACTCCATTTGTATGTGTAGCTGGTGGCTTCCTGAAGTTCAGGCTTGTCACCAGTTGGCCAAGGCTGGCCAGTTATGGGATGGACTCTCTCTGTAATTAGCCTTCCTCCCGTTCCAGGAGAAGGGCTTGAGAAAGGAGGTAAGAAGAAAAAAAAAGTTGTGAGGCCTCTCTGAAGTTTAGGAAAGTAAAACAGTTTTAATAACAATAGAAAAATATTATATACGCAAAACACGTCATGAACAAGTTTGTATAGGCTTAGAACTGGTGCAGTGAGGTGGGGGGAGGGGGGCGGTGAGGAGGGGTTAGGGAGTGGGGGAGGAATGTGTGCCCAAACTGTGGTTAAAGAAAAGCAGTGGTAAAAGCTACCAGGCTGTTCAGTGTCAGCAGCAACAGCTGCAGAGCAACGTGCAGCAGCAGCAAGAGCATGTGGCGTGGAAGGTTGGCTGGCCGGGAGCATCGAAACAACAGCCACGGCAGTGGGGGCAGACCACTCACGGCAGTGGGGGCAGACCACGTGCAGGGCAGGGCCGGTGAAATGATGGCAGCGGTTGCAGCAGGAGAACATGGCAGCAGCCAGGCCATGAAACAAAGCAATTGATGCAGTCGCAGCCTCCAGGACAGCACACAGAGCGGCGGCGGT
>NW_010390660.1:0-1938 GCF_000710305.1 Buceros rhinoceros silvestris | reverse complement strand
GCAGCCCCGGTCACAGTGGCAGTAGAGAGGTCCAGCGCTGAGTGGCAGGTAAAAAAAAAAAAAGGATCGTGGCAGAAAAGGGAGCATGGTTTCCTCCTGAGTGCTCTTTTTAAGGAAGCCCCCAGCCCGCCAAAACTCCACAACCAGTGGGATGAGCTGATGTATATGGGAAGAATACACTACTGGCTGTTTGATGTGTCCATCAAAGACCAACCCTAATTATCTTAAACCAGAACAAGCCATCAAGTGCTTTGGGCTGTTTTTCTGGATTTTTTCAGGAAGAAAATTCTTTGACAAAAATGACACAGTTTTCCACTCATATCTTGGCTCCCAAGAGAAAGTACCTCATTATTTCCCTCTAGTGAACATGAAGTCAAACATTACAGTGTCTTTGCTTATAGTTGGGGAGACCTTGTGTGTGAGAGACTTCTTCTAAAGTACCTTGGGAATCATGTCTTGCATTCAGCACTGTGGCTAAGGAAGTTGTATTGTTTGTAGCCGTTTGTCAAATGTGCCAGGCAATACACAAAAGCAGAAAAATTTCTAATGTAAAGATTTGAGGCTACCGAATGATAAAGAAAGGTGCAGAGCAAGGGAAATGGTCAAAAGAGAACACCTTACATGCTTCCTTCTTCCTCCCCTTCCTTTGCAGAATTTTACATCCTTTTGTTATGGCCAGTCAGTTAAGTTTATCTGCACAGCTTATTAAAAGTGGTCTTTTAAGAGAGTTTGCATGTGCAAGTCTTTGTGAACTGACTCAGAGGAGGGAATAATATTTCTCCCACCTGCTTTCCCAGCTGCCTCCCTAAAGAATCAGATGAACTGCTCACATTTGCCCCAGCTTTTCAAGCTCAGTGACTGAGAAAATTAAAAGGAATCTAGCCTGGATTTCTTGCATGGTAATAGTAATCTCTATCAATATCGTCCCTAGCATAGCCCATCTTGGACTGATAATAAACTGACTGACAGCGCACTCATTACAGTGCAGGAGTCGTCCTTATACTCTGCGTCACAAGTGCCCTTGCAGCAGAGTTTGATGCTTGTACACACACACAATTGAAAAATCTTGGCTTTTAAAGTTCTTGTGGAGATCCATCTCAGATGGCAGTGGCTTTCTTGTACGTATCTTAAAAGTAACTGAAAACCCATTTTAAGACATCACTCTTCCACTGCAATCTCATTTTATCCAGCCACCCCTCCTAGTTTTCCTTTTCTTGGCCTTAAAATAATGGGTAAAAATGCAGAAACGGCATATGCTGTGCAAGTAATTTCTGTCAGCTGCTGTTCAGTAGTGATGCTCAGATTGAATAGAAAACAGTGCACTGTTGTTTGTTTCATTTTGTGTTTTGTTTTGTTTTTTAAATAGAAAAGGGAGGGCACAATGAAGTAACTATAAGGCTAACGCATGCATTAATACAGCCATGAGTTAGGAAAACGCTATGCTGAAAAAAAATGTAGATCAAAGAGGAGGGGAGAGGCAAGAGATAGAGGAAATGCAAAATCAAGTACCCAAAATGTTCTGCCTTGCAGAAAAGATTCAGTAAGTGGCAAGAGAGATGTATCTGTGTAACTGGAAGCAATTATTGCAAGGGAAATTTCTCTTGTTACCAACAGAATTAAAGGATATTAAAACACAAGATTTGATCCTGTTCTCTGATTTGATCCTGTTTTAGAGGGGGTCTATTCATAATAAATAGTGCTTCATGTGTGCATGGAGAGGAAGAGATAGAAACAGATCATGGCCTGCACTCTTTTTCATAAGCCTCCTCAGATGCATACTGCCCTTCAAGGCTATCCTGCCAGTGGTAGCATTAGGGTTATGAACAGGAATTATGACTGGAAACCACTCACTGTAAGGAGATGCCATTTCGCATGCTCAGCAGAGCTGCCTGTGGTCATCTCAGCTTCTTTCACAGAATCACAGAATCACAGAATCAT
>NW_010390659.1:3958-4315 GCF_000710305.1 Buceros rhinoceros silvestris | reverse complement strand
CGCCGGCCGCCGCCGTGCCGTTGAGGCGCACGGTGGAGGAGGAAGGGGTGGTCCTGGCCGGCAGCTGGCCCGGGGACGGTGTGGGCGTGGAGACGACGATGTCCGAGTAGTCAGGGCACAGCAGCTCCACTCGGACGGCCCGCATGTCGCTCTGGGCAAACTTCTTGGGGGACTCGCAGATAACCTGGTCCACCAGCACACCGGTGTTGAGCTGCTCCAGCCAGAGCTTCATGCCCACCACGTCGCAGGTGCAGTCCCAGGGGTTCTCATGCAGGTCGATCTGCAGCAGCGATTTCAGCTGGTCCAGCACCCCGCTCACTGGCAGGTATGGGAAGTTGTTTCTCACACGGGGCCACC
>NW_010390659.1:1968-3834 GCF_000710305.1 Buceros rhinoceros silvestris | reverse complement strand
GGTAGGAGAAGTGGTTGCTCCGCAGGCTCAGCCTGTAGAGAGACAGACCAGAAAAAATGTTCCCTGGCAAAGACCTCAGCAGATTGTTGTTCAAAAACAAGAGCTGAAGGTTGGGGACAGATGCAAAGGTGCCCGCCTCTATCTCCCGGATGACGTTGTACTGCAGGAACAGGTACTGAAGGCTCTGCAGCCCATAGAACAGCTCCGGGCTCAGCCGCTCAATCCGGTTCCCGTTCAGGTACAGCCTTCGCAAATTAGTTAAATCCCCAAAAGCCCGGTCCTGAATGACCGAGATACGATTATTGCCCAGATGCAGCAAATCCAGCCCGGTGGCATCCACAAAATCTGCCCTGCGTACCAGCGCAATATAGTTTTCTGTCAGATACATCTTCTTGGGATTATAGGGTTTGGGCTGCAGTTCAGAAATGCTCTCAATCTTCCTCTCCTGACAATTGACATTGAGGCCCAGGTCAGAAATCTGCAAGTTGCAAGTGCAGGCAGTGGGGCACTCCAAAGGCACCGGGGATTTGGTCTGGTAGGCAATGCTGGGCCCGTAGTTGCTGTATCCCAGGTCTTTTGAGGGCAGGCGGGAGGTGGGGCGCACCCTCGTCTTGTTGGGTTGGCGGGTCCCTTTGGGGGGCTTCAAGGGAGATTTGTAAACAGCTGAAGAAGAAGTGGCCACAGAGTTGACTGAGGCTGGGGTCGTGTGGAAATACCCTGTGGTGCTCAACGGTGTCTGCGGTCTCATTTCATAATCCGAGATGAGCCTCCTGGGGCAAAGCTCCTGCTTGGAGACTTCATCCAAGTCTCGACCATGTAAGCGGAAAGGGGTCTCACAAACCACATCTCCCACCAGAGCAGAGTAGGAGATACTGTCCAGCCAATCCTTTAGAGCGATCAACTCACAAGAGCAATTCCAGGGGTTTTCCTCCAGCTGAAGCTCCACCACTTTATCCATGTGCTGCAAAAGGCCCACGTAGGGCAACAGCTTCAGCCGGTTACCCCTCAGGTCCAGGTGGGTTAAGGGCACAAAACGGAAAAGGTTGTTGGGCAAACTGGAGAGGAGATTATCGTTGAGAATCAGCACCTGCAGCAAATGCAGTTTGCTGAAAGCATTGGGTTCAATGACGCTAATGTAATTATAATCGACCTGTAGGTATTCCAAACTCTCCAGCCCAAGGAACGTGTCATCCCGTAAAAGTTCCAGCTTGTTATTGTTCAGGTGCAGCCTCCTTAAACCTCTCAAACCATGAAAGGCCCCGGTTTCGATGTCTTGTATGTCATTGCTCCCCAGGTGCAAAATCGAAGCCCCCGTGTAATTGACAAACTGGTTTGGGTACAGCCTGTTCAAAAGGTTCCCAGACAACAAGAGGTGGTAGACAGGGAACCTTGGTGGACTGATCTCAAAAAGGCTGATGATCCCTCTGTTTTCACAGCTCACTGTTAAGATGCTGTCCTTCTCCTCACAAGGACACGCATTATCGCAGATTTCCCCATAATACTCGATGCTTTCTGCCCAGGAAAGGACTAGCGATGTTAATGCAAACGCGATCGTCTGCAGCATCCAGATATGCATCTTTTTGTTGAGGTCCTGTTCCAAAGTTACTGTAGAGCAGCAAACGTACATTTTATTTCCTGAAAGGATAAGGAGAAAAAAAAAGAAAGTGGCATAATAGGATAGCCCCATAAAATTTAAAATGGACACAAAGTTTATATATGTATCTTCAGTGGGGTAGAGAATGGATTGTTAAACAAAAAAACCCTCACGTCGCTTCTTAATTCCCACACTTTCGAAAAGTGGATGATATGCATTGATAGGCAGCTCCTAGCAAGTCAAATGCCTGTGGTGTTTAAAAAGGTGAGGTC
>NW_010390659.1:0-1862 GCF_000710305.1 Buceros rhinoceros silvestris | reverse complement strand
CAGGAATTGTTCTGGCTCTGTTTGTGAGGGGTGCATTTCGATGCTTCCTTGCATTTCTTTTTCACAACCAGCCCCATAAATATACATAAAATGGCTGTCAGTTCAGTTTCACGGTTCTAATTTAAGAGAAAAGAAGCACCATTTTACGAGGTTTCCCACCTCCCCTGTTACCCAGCTCCCCCTTCCCTTCAGAACCTCCCCACTGAACAGCGCACCAAGGTCTTCCCCTCGTTCTACTTTGGTTTTTAACTGGTGGTGGAAATGCCATGGTAGGAATCCAAAGAAAAATGCTCAGTGCTGAAAACGGCAGCTTAATTCCACAGAGGGAACACTGACACATTCTCCACATCACACATTTCTTAAAACTCTTTTATGGGTTTTTTTTTTCCCCTCTATCTATACATTTACAAAGCACACACCCACCCACACAGACATTTACACACACGCACGCACACACGCACACACACACACAGAGATGACTTTAGTGGAGCAGTTCTTCAGTAATGCTATTACATATGTTAACCTCCTACTTCAGTGCACTTAACAGCGCTCTTCAGGGAGAGAAATTCTGTATCTTTACACTAGTAAATAATTTTAATTGATTTCATGATACCCCCCACTCCACCCCATGAATTATATACGAGACAGAGCTGACTACCAAGCAGAGGTCTTTAGTTCTTATACACACACACACACACACACACGTAAAGGAAATGTTTTAACCACTCACCCAAAATTTGTGAAAAATGTAAAACATGCGGATCTTCTTCGGAGTCTCAGCCATATCTGACATACCGCTTATTCCCAACGTTCTGCAAAACTAGCCTGGTAGAAGTGGAGAGATCTAAATAGGTCTCATGGAAATATCTCATTGCCAACACTCCGAGCATCAGAGTTACTGATTATAAGCAGCGATGGCTGTCAGTACTCTTCATCTTTTAGGGGAGAAGACACCCAGGCTGATTAAAAGCCAAGGGGGGTGGCGGGGAAACCCTACCATTGACCTACATCGGTAATTTAATACCCGAATTTCACCTAGCTGGAAAGAAATCCCATTTCCATTCCTTCTCACAGTCTTTCTGACTCCTTGTGGCTTTCTTCTACTTCTACTTGTCTAAAAGCAGTATGAATAGGGAAAATAAATGCAGTGTGTGTGTCGGTGGGGGAAGACTAATAAATCATCCAAGCTTAAACGCTGGGATCTTGGAGCAGGCTTGCATTTTCTATCGTCCACCTCAGAGCTCCAATCCTCATGACACAACTCTGGTTTGGAGGAATGCATCCTAAAAAACCGGGAAGTCTCAGGCACTGCAAGACATCTCCTATGGCATCAGGTTCAAGGATGCAAATCTAGCACTTGCAGCAAAGGCAGTCATGCAGCAAGAAATCGGAAGTCTCGGTGAATCTCCCTCTCATTCCAACCAGACGTCAACTGGATTGGAATTACTCAAAGCAAAAGGCTTCACTGCATAAAGGCAGCAGAAATCTTACTCAAAGGCATGTATCTAGCATATTCTTTCTCAGCTCGATCAGATCCATTCATCCATTAACGAACAGTTCTTCGGAGGGGATCAAAAAAAAAAAAAAGCCATTGAAAACCTGCCCGGTCAGTGTTAAACTCCCAGGCGTTTTACAACTTTAATTCAATTATGGTTAGTAAAGGAAGCAAATACAATGTTCACTCCCTCCTCCTTTCCCCCTTTCCCTGAAAAAAGAAAAAAAAAAAAGAGAGGGGGGGAGCATGGGGGATGGGTGGTAAAGAAAATAAAGTTGTAGCTGGCTGGATGTAAGGTTGCAATCCCGCCCTGGAAACCCCTCTATGATGACTGCGTGCTGCTGTTCGCCAGCTCCCGACAGAGGTT
>NW_010390658.1:1094-1486 GCF_000710305.1 Buceros rhinoceros silvestris | reverse complement strand
AGGGTGGGGAAGGAGCTTTATTTGCTGTGAGCTCGCCCCCCGGGTTTGTGCCGAAGAGGGTTGTCTCCGTTGGGGTGCACCGGGAAGGTGCCTGAGGACACCCCGCTGTCCAGAGGGAGTGGGGAGAAAGGTCCTGTGGGAGCCCCTCGGGCGAGGTGGGTGGGTGGGTTCTGGGTGAGCAGGTGGAGGGATGAGCCACGCTGCCCAGGTCCCAAAGCACCAACGGAGGGTGGGTGGCCCTTTGCTAGGGACCACAGGAGCTGAACACAGCAGGAGGGAGTGGGGGGGAAGGATGGGAGCAAGGTGGGGATGGGGCATCTGGGGGCAAACCGGAGCAAGGCGGAACAAAATGGGAAAGGGTGGCATTCGGTGGAGCGGGACAAGCTGAGATA
>NW_010390658.1:0-995 GCF_000710305.1 Buceros rhinoceros silvestris | reverse complement strand
CAAGGCGGAACAAAATGGGACAGGGTGGCATTCGGTGGAGTGGGACAAGATGAGATAGGAGGAGCTGGGATTAGGGAGCCCTGGCATGGAAGCAGGCGGCAGGCGGGTCCCCCGAGCCAGGCAAGGGAGTGGTGGGATGCGGGTGACTTTCCCCTCACCTTAATGGAGAAGATAAGCGCAATGAAACCCAGGCAGAAGAAGTTACAGAACATGGTGTTGAAGAAGGACCAGACAGCAAAGTCCTGGGGGCTTTGGACAGGCTCCATCTGAACAGAAGCAGTGATGGTGAGGTGGAAGGCGGTGGCCGGGGAACCTGCCCCGTAGGAATGCATGTTGATGCTGATGGGCTGGGGGCGTTTCTCCATGGCAGCCTGGCTCTGGTGCTGTGGCTAAGGCTAATAGCACAACATATAAACACTTAGCAAGTCGCACATATCAGAAGAAAGAATATATATTTTTGTCTTCTCATAGAAAGAGTAGAAGATCTGGGACAATTGAAAACAGTGAGATACTACACAGTGACAACAAATAATAGAATTGCTGATACCACAGGGAAAATCGACTGCAGCAACAGCTTGCAATGGTGCATGCTGAAATACCTGTGAGCCATACCTTAGAAAGCATATGGTGTCTTTGCTGCCAATGTCATATTTCACAGACCTACGTACCATTTTAGAGGTCACAAATGCACTGACTGCAGCTCTGATAGAAACAATTTGCTGAATTTCCACAATGTAGTTCTTCAGTTAGTTTGAAAAAACAGACGAAGAATAATGACAAAAAGAGGCCGAGGGGTGGAAAAAGATGAAAGCTTCAGGAAGGGAGTAGGGAGATAAAAACTATCCGAATCAAAAAAACACCAAGGCACAGAGCTACAAAGGGCGCATTGTTTTCTGAACATCAGCATCCTTCCTGCTCCGGGTCCGCTCCTGGACGCCAAGTGAGAAGATGACAAAGAGAAACCCAGCCCTGAGATTTCTCTGAGAAATGGGTTT
>NW_010390657.1:0-310 GCF_000710305.1 Buceros rhinoceros silvestris | reverse complement strand
GGCGCTGCCAGGGCCCGAGCCGGGGCTGGTCCTGGCTTGCTGCTGGGGGAGCAGGCAGGAGCCTTAATAAATCTATGAAGACTATTGGAAGTTTTTGTTTTATTATACTAATTTGGTTCTGGTTTGTTTTCCTTTTTAACTCTTTTAAAAACATAAATATAAACTATTTTTAAATATATTTACATTTTATTACTGTATTTTAATTCTGTTTTTTATTTTCCTGTTTTGTTGTGATACTTTGGATGGGGGCTTTGTTAATAAAAAGAAAACCCTGTAAGGAAGTGCAAGAAAAGACTCCCCTGATGTTTGG
>NW_010390656.1:0-26966 GCF_000710305.1 Buceros rhinoceros silvestris | reverse complement strand
ACCCCCCCTCTCCACACCCCCGCTTAAGAGAAGTTAGTTTTCATAAAAGTTTTCAGAAACTGTATTTGAGGCTGCATAATGTCCATAGTGAACACTCCCTCCCTTTTACAATAAAAGATCTAACTTAGGGACACAGAATCCTCGTCTGAATAGGTCAAACCCAGCAGCATTGACACTTTTGAAATAGTAAGTGTACAGCAAAAGGAAACCAAGAAAAAGTTGAATCCTCCTGCACCTAGTCTGATATCTTGTGGGATATAGTCGGTAGGATTTTGTCCAGGAATCTGCAGCAATGCAGCCTTTAGCTGCATTAACAGATGTGCGTCCTTCCTTTCCCTCATTGTAAAAATCTTCTGCTCTTAGCCCATTACTATGTCAATGCTCTTACTGCTGCGACAACCCTCTGACCTTATATGTCCACCCTATTATTCATGAAGGATTCGTAATCCCAGTGTAAGGTATCCTTGAAGTTTATCTTTCTCAGCAAAACGAGAGTACCATTTTTCTCTGTCATGACTCTTTATGCCGGCTGAATTACAGCGAATAGGAAAGAAGTTGTCTCTTAGTATAAAAACGTTAGCCAAAGCAACAGGCAACACTCTTTTCTCTAATTCTGTTGCTTAGTGCCAGCCTAGAATATAGTACTGTGAATTTAAGGATAAAATCACAAAGAACAGTGTTCTTTCCATTTTTTCTCTATGAAGTTAGAAAATGTTTCCATAGCATGGAGAGAGAGTAGCTATTATCTGTTCCATGTCGGATTAGGTAGTCTTTCCTATTTAAGGATATCTACTCCAGTAACTGCTTGTTCCATATATTTCAGAATTTTCAAAGGAAACACATGTTCACTGTTATTGTCATCAGGACGAGTTTTAAAAGGATCTTTAAAACCTTTAGGGTTGCTTCTATAATTGTAACTAAAGTTAATACTCTGAAACAAAATACTCTATTTAAAAAGAGAATGGTATATTATTATTCCAAAAGTAGGAAATACAATACTCATTAGTAAGATTTTATGTCTTGAAAGTCTCTTTCACATGCATACACATGTAAACGTGGATCAGAATAATGCTGTATTCTTGATGCAGATCAGCATGCAGATCATGCTGTATTCTTGAAGATATTTTAAGAAAATGAAGGTGACATGGTGTTTTAATTCCAGGAATGTTGCTTTTGTTTAGTTCTGATCTGTATATCATAACTTGAAAATTACACCGAAATAAGAAGTAAAGCTATTTGCTGTGGAGACAGACACTTACTGTAGACAGTGGATTCAATGCAGTCCTATGAATAAAAAAAAAGGTTTTGGTAAATTTAAAGCTTTAAAAACAGAATAATTAAAAATATATGAAACATACTCTGGCAGCCTCATTTCACTAGACTCATGCTGCAATTTCTTATTTTTTCACTGATTTAAAATTGGAGGTAATAGTTTAAGTAAAAAGAAAGAGCATTTAAGCCCACATGCATACCTCCAAGACTTTGATGAAAAAAAATCTAACCTTCCTTCACAGGAACCTTGAGAAAAATACACAATCTTCAGAGCTCTAGCCTATACCAGTACATAAAATACAGACAAACTTGATCTTTCCCATTTGGTCAGTTAAAGAATGGTCAAATTTGAAAAAGCACTTTCATAGGTCTTTAGGAAAGTTGCTAAAACTTTGATTTTTCTCACTTACCCTTCCACTTAATGAGTACAATAATAACTTTGTCCTTTGGTATAAAAATATGTGCAAAGGAAACACCAGCTACTCTATGAACAAACTCCTGTGCACAGGTGTAGCTGCATGACAGTCAAGAAGGCTCTGTGCAAGCGGCTGCTCTGAAAAGGTGAAAATCAAAGACACAGGGCCTGATATTACAATATGTTAGGGAAGAAGATACTATCTTATCCTAACTTATGTTTGGAAGAGTATTGTCTTGGTCCATTTCAAAGAATGTATTTGTCAATGTAATGCCAGTAACCATACAAAAAAAAAATCTGTCTTTTTAGTGTGACTTTCTTCAACTTCTATGTTGAGAAATTATAAGAAAAAAAATCTTAACTGTACTGCAGATTAAAAAAAATGAGAGCTTTGGTTTTTGCCTATGCAAAAGAATGGTTTCCCATTTCGATTTGTATGTTTATAATGAAGGTCGGAACTCTTCCACTGGGGCAGGTTTTACAAATGAACAAACTCAAGTCTCTTGCAAATTTTCATGCCATATTATTTTTGCTCTCTGAACCAAATTCTTATTTTATGTACTTGAGGTTTTATATTTCAGTCACCAGTGTTAATTTTTATTTTTTAGTTCTTTTCAATTTTTAAGTCTTCAGTTGTGTTATGGTTTTGTTGGGTTTTTTTTTTTAAATAATAGTGTTTCCAACCACTTTACTTTTAATTATATTTCCAGGTTTAACTACACATAATTTCAACTTTGTTTTACATTTCAGATTCCTTTGAAGGGCCTTTAGTTCTGAAGTAAATCTGCCTCTTTTTATTTCTTCCTTCCCTTGTAAATTCTGCTCAATTTATTCTAGCCAGTCTGGTTCTGATTTATGTTTCATTTATTTACATTTCATTATTTTCACCTTTTAAACCTTTTTCGCCCTATGATTTCTCATTTTCCAATTCTTTTCAACTGCTTGGAAGTACCTCCCCCACACCTATTTAAAAAAACCTTGGGTTTTATTGTATTAGCTTTTTCCCCCATGCAGGAAGAAGTATTCCTTCAAATAATTTTTTCTTATTTTCTGAACTTTGTTTAATTTTCAGTTTCTTTGCCTAGTGCTTTTGAAAACAGTTGAAAACTGATGCTTTTTAAAACATGGCTTATGATTTTCCTGTTCTGTTTAGCACCCAAGATAGTCAGCTTTCCTGTAACTAACACTTTGGAATAGTTTAGGATTTTATTGATGTCTTATTTTTAAAAATAAAAAAGAAAGGGTGGGAACATATCAGTCTCAGTCTGGCATGTTTCTTCTTACCATTTGGCTGTGTAAAAATGAGAAAGGAAATGAGGATCTGTTTTGCTCTGTATTAAGATTGGCCCCAACATGGAAAGAGAAAAAAGGCCTTGTAATGAAGGGAGAGGACTGATAAAAATCATGGCAGAATATTGAAAATAACGTTAAAGGCAACATATTGGCTCCACTAACTTTTTTTTTTTTTTTAAGCTGTTAAAAATGAGACAAAGAAGTAGCGTTTTTCTCTGTTACATTTCACACTTTTTGGAAAAGTCCTCTGGACTGAAACAGAAGTCTTATCTCACATATCTCTTTTTAAAATCTATTTTCTTTCAACACTGCATTTTATTAACGATTTCTGAAGTCTAATAAGCTTTTTTTCTACACATATAATACTGTATTTCTTTTTATATTTTAGTTTCACACCACTGGAAAAGGGAATAGTTTTTAAAACTGAACCTGGCAATGCAATGGCAAAAACAATGTGCAGGATGGGACAGGGGACAATGTTCAAAGGAAAGATACCCGTTTATTTTACAGGACAAGAAAATGATCCCTTCTCTTGTTAGATTACAATTACACAATGACATCTGGAGTATTCAATGACTTGCACAGGAAGTTCCTGTTGTCCTCTATATTCTGTTTATTTCAGCTTGATTTGTAGTGTCAGAATATCATTCTCTCTGGTGAAAAACTGTTGAGTTATTTAAGCATTTTGATCTTTAATCTTCATTGGCATGATGAGGTTGTTGCACACGTGTTCCCAAAGCTACCACATAAATTACTGTTATATTGGCTGGGGATGGCAACATGGTTTATCCAGCCCTCATACCATGAGGCAGAATGGGTGAATATGCCCCGTTAAATGCCCATTACATTAATTCATATTTTTGCAGCCTCCTGTTCTACAGTACATTGCTATATACAGGATGACTTCCAATCTGATTCCAGATTAATTGCCTTCCCTCTTCATGCCGCAAAGCAGAAATGAAAACTGTCTCGCATCATTACAATTGGGTCAGAAGGACCTGTCTAGACCACACAGTGAAAAGTTTCTCAAGGTCAAAACCGGAAAGACTTTTGTGTGTGTGTGTGTTGTGGAATTTAATATTTTTACTTCTATAAACTGAGACACTGTTGCTTTTTAAGTGTTTATTCAAGAAAAAAAGGGAAATTAAATTGTTACTTCTTTTATAGCGCAAAATACAGGCTTAAGTCAAGTTCTTGTGTGGAATTCACATAACTATACAACCTAAAAACTCCGAAATCTCTTTGCTTTCTAAGGTTATAGTATTTACTTTAAGACAAAATTAAACATTAAATTGGTGTTTGTGTGCAATCGAAAATTTCATTGTAATGGCTTGCTTTTTTGTTTTTCCTTCTTTTTGAAGCCAAATTTTCCCTGAGGTGTTTCAGCTGCAGAGAAATAAGGAGCAAGTTTCCAATTTTAATAGTTCAAAATAGAATTGCAGAACATGAAAACTTGTTATCCTGACCACCACAGTCATTAAATACTTTCAAAACTATATTTGATGGCATGGAAATTAATGAATGGTTGTTCCTTTCGGTTGACAACCTAAATCACAGAGTATTTGGCTTATTTGGTGCTAAGAAATATTTTCTATCAACATTTTTTCAATAACAAAATTAGTTTTCAATTAAATGAAGAGTGCATAGTTTCCTCAATCACTCTTTTCACCAACACCCGAGTTTGGCAAGAATGAATACTCTTTAGCCAACACACACATGAATTTTTGAAGTTTATTGTCAAAAGTGTCCGGGTTTAACTTTCCTAAGTTAGAAAAATCATCACTGCTTAGGTTTTTAGGTTTGACAAAAAATGTAGATTTCTCAAGGAAAAATGTAGAGGAAAGGGGAAAATATCCTTACGAGGAACCTTCTCCATCTTTATTTTTCAATTAACTCTAGCACTTTGCAAGAGGTTGAGTTTATAAAGGTCTGCATGTATTGAAACCATACCCTGTAGACTCTGCCATTTGAACTTGTTCAATTTCTTGGTTGTTTTAACTGTAATCCTGAGACTTGCACATTTTTAATATTGATTCCAATTTACTAGGATTAACAAACATCTAAATTTTATTCACCTCCATAAATTTGTTTCCTATACCACTATTAACAATTATGAAAAGTGTTCATTATTCTGCTGATATGTGAGTTGTGTATTAAGAAAATAAATCATCACGTGAGCAATTACTTGCCTTTAGTATTGTTAAACTTACAGCAATTTCAGAAAGGCAAATCTACTTCAAGAATGAGGACTTGCACAGGTCTGAGGTCACATGCCAACAGAGATGCTAAATAAATAAATCAATATTTGCTTTCATACTAAGAAGTATAGTTCAGAAAGATGTTTTATAACCATTCCTTGTGAAACATGCAATGTAGTAAAAATACCAGTTAATCAATTTGTCTCCGTATTTCTTCAGACAGAGTGCGTGCAATTTCATGGATAACACAGAGGAATAATATTTTTAGTCCTGAGGGCATCTGTGTGAAGTTATGGTGTAAAATAGTACTAAGCTCACTTTCCTGTGGTTTTGCTCAGTTCTCATTCATGTACTTTTCAGTTGTTGTGCACTAAGCAGGTGTGTAAACAGCTGTCCTCACTGTCAACACCTCCAGATATACAGGCATCCCAAAAATTTCTTCAAGATGAAGAAAGCACAAAAGACTCTGAGAAAAAAATGAAATTAGTATAGTCAATCAGACTAAAAATTCTACCTATAATCATTCATTTCCTTCATGATATCTTAAGGTAGTAAAATCCATATAACAAAATCTATAAATTCAGCATATTACATAAAAACTCTAGACAAAAACTCCCTGGCTTATGGTTCTAAATATTACATACCTACATATGTATAGCTAGACGGATAGAAAGATAAATAGAAACAAAAGCCAGAGACACTCAGTGAGGGAGTAATGTGCCATCACAGCAAGAGAGAGCTCAATGGAAAAAGACAGTAAAAGAAAAAAAGATAATCTGGATAACATGAAAACCTGAGCTTCAAGTTTAGTAAAGAGTTCCAGCAGAGATGGGAAACTAACTATAATATATTCCTGCAGGACAGTAATAGCTGTTCCTTTTGCTGGGTGCTCTGGATTTCATCTGCACTAAAAATTTGGAAAAAATAAGTTTTGGCTCGGGGGCAGTTTCCTAAGGGACAAAGCGATACAGGAAGTATTGCTAATTTTCTTTGAAAAGCATCCCATTGTGCCAGGCATGCTATATTACAGTTTCATATAAAAAAGGAAAAATACTATTTTTGTTTTTTCAGAGGGACTTTTCTTTTTTGCTGCTCCCTAGTGATATAACATTTATTGAAGAAGACATAAATATCTGCTCTTTTCTGAGGAAAGCATAGGTGGTTTTTTTGTGTTATTTATTAAACGAATTTCCTAACTCAAAGAGTCAGATTCCTAAACACTTCAAGATGCAAATAAGTCATCATGAAGGAATTCAGCAGTGTTCCACTCAACTGATTTCAAGGGGGTAAAGCACCAGTGCTATGAAAACATTGACTTTGAACAGCTGTCTAAAAGCTGTCTTCAAATCATGGTACCTGACCATGCCCCACACAGGGTACAGATGACATACTACCAAGGTACACAGAACAGCCCAGTCTTTACAGTAGTTGCAAGGTTGTGTCAGGAGTACAATATGGGTCACCCTTACCAGCCTAACTTCTGTCTAGGCAAGTCATTCTCCAGTATCAAATCTATGCCCAATGTGCTACCAGATCAACAGCAAAGAAATGAGGGGCTCCCAAAATTACTGCTATATAGAAGCTGGTTTAGTATAAATGTGAGTTGAAATGTTAGCTAAACATATGATTAGGAGAGCAAGGTATAAATGGGTTTGTGGGTAGAGGATGGATGCTATCACAGCTCTAGTATCTGATATCTTGGCAAGTTTATGAAAGGAGATTATGCAACATCTGGATTTGATAAGAAACATTTACACATAGGAATAATACATTGTATGGATTACAGAAGTAAGACATGTGAATGCTGTTGCTAGGGTGCAAGAAGACTCTGTAATAAATGCTGTGCAGACTGGCTTTTTACAGTGAACTCCTTGAATCCAAGCAGATGAAACAATCTACACATTATCCATCCATGACTTTTTTTTTTTTTTAGTGACAACAAAAAGATATAAAACCAGAAAGGTGTTTGTTCTGCTGAGTCAATCAGTTGTAGGGGATTCTAATACCCCTTTCCTTCTGAGGTCTGGACAGAGCATATCCAGGAAAACATCTGTGGGAACTGTCTGTGGGACTACCTTGGGATTTCCCCCAAACAGCCTAAAGGACTGTTATATATGATTAATAATCTACTGGAAACTTAGTGGAGAGAGAACACTGGAGTGTCACAGGTAGACTTTAGCCCTGGTGATGGTTCAGCTGTCAGAGCCAGACAGTATCACCTGTACCAGTCTTAGCAAACAGGTCTATAATAGTCCCTGTATTTGCCTTTGACCTATAATCTTGCCTCATCTCAGTCATTTCCCAGTCTTTGAAACAAAGTGGTATGATCTTGGTTTAAAAAACATTAACTATTCCTTCAGCCACTTACAAACTGTGTACAAGACCAAACTGTAGCAATTAGACTTTATGGAAAGCAACCTCATCTCAATCACCATATTCAAGTTAGCTCCATCCGAGTATCACATTGTTTTTATCAGGATCAAGAGAGTTTGCCCAGCCTTGTGTTTAAGCTGCTTGGACCTTCAGCTGGGAGAAATTCACATCAAAACAAATATGAACGCTCTTTTCTACTTTTGAAGGAGATTCTGTGTTTGCACCATTCCCTACATCTCATATGAAGAAGTAGATCCAGAGCATTAACATACCTTGTCGTTAACTGCTTCTTGCAAGAAAGGTGCTAGCTCTGTGCTTGCAAGAGGAAGATTTGTATTTAGTCTTGAACTTTTTACACCCCAAAACTTCTTACTCTCAGCTTCATCTACCTGCTCTTCCTACTTGGTTACCTAGTCATAATTGAAAATAAATACATATGCCACTTCATATAGATTTACCAAGCATATTTATATAGAGCACTAAAGTTTGCATTACTCTAATTCATCCTGGGTTCTCCTCCCTCCTAAGTTAATAAAAAAACCGGCTTCAGCAAGAAGCCAAAGCTAAAACCCTTGGCAGAAAAAGTAAAACCAAAAATAACTGCAAATTGAATTGAGCTGCACTATCTAATTAACAGTCATCTGCTTTTCAGATCTTTATGTATATATGGGAATCATCTCTGCAGGAATCTATCAAGCTGGCTTCTTTGATTACAATTTCCAGCAGCTGTGCAAGGCACAGCCTCTGAATCACCTGTGCTTACTCATAGTGATTCATCACATCGGACAAACCTAATAGTAAAGCAAAGATTTATTTAGGAAGACAAGTGTTTAGGTACAACATCAGAGGCAAAAGATTACAAGTAAAACAAATATGAAACACAGGTCTTGCTGAAATGTAGCAGCCAGATGCCTATTCAGTATTTTTGAGCTAGCATCCCTGAGAGAAAAAGGAACTTCATCTGCCTAAAGACCTCCATCAATTTTGAAGACAAAACTTGCTAGGAGCTGCAAGGTTGTGGAACTAATGCCTGGGCATTAGTCCTGGGCATCCAACTCTTCTGAGTTCTCCATAAACTTCTTTTTCATCCTTAACCTGATTTCCTATCTGATATATGTGTGCTTGAAGATTCACATCTTTATCTCTTGGTTACATTCTAGATTTTAGGTTTTGGATATAAATTCAGATTCCTTTGATGACTCAGCTCTGGTGATAAACGGTTGTATTTTAACCAGCTGTAGATTCTATATAACTGCAGGTATTTTTTCTTTTTCCTGAGAGAGGGTTATTGTTTTTTGTTTGAACTTGTGGCCAACTACTTCCTGCCAGCCCTGAATAGTTTAATTATACCTCTAAGCCCTGTGCTATTAACA
Organism: Buceros rhinoceros silvestris; assembly: GCF_000710305.1. Lineage (NCBI taxonomy): Eukaryota > Metazoa > Chordata > Aves > Bucerotiformes > Bucerotidae > Buceros > Buceros rhinoceros. Next base: position 18,042 of record NW_010390656.1, on the reverse strand, counting down.
TATAATAAATATTTTATGTAAATCATTTAAATATACAAGCATTTAGCCAAAGTTATGGTATCTGGGTTTGACTTTCTTGTGTAAAAGTTTTACTACAGAGGCTTTTACTGCAATTAACAGATGTGGTAACCGAACTCCTCACTGAACTGACATCTCCAGGATTCTTTCTGTTTAATCTCATGACATGCAGCAAGGCCAAGAGCAAGGTCCTGCACCTGGGTTGAGGCAACCCCCAATATCACTGGAGTCTGGGGAATGAACTGATTGAGAAGACCTCTGCAGAGAAGGACTTGGGGATACTGGTAGATGAAAAATTGAACAAGAGCTGGCAATATGCGCTTGCAGCCCAGAAAGCCAACTGTGTCCCTGGCTGCATCAAAAGAAGTGTGGCCAACAGGCTGAGGGAAGTGATACTCCTCCTCTACTCCGCCCTTGTGAGATCTCACCTGGAGTAATGCATGCAGTTCTGAGGTCCCCAGTACACATGGACAGTACACCAAGAAAGACACGGGCCTGTTAGAGGGAGTCCAGAGGAGGGCCACAAAACCGATCAGAGGACTGGGACACCTCTCCTAATAAGAAAGGCTGAAAGGGTTGAGCTTGTTCAGCCTGCAGAAGAGAAGGCTCTGGGGAGACCTTATTGTGGCCTTTCAATATATAGAGGGGGCTTACCAGTAAGGTGGAGAAAACTTTTTACCTAAGCCTCTAGTGACAGGACAAAAGGCAATGGTTTTAATCCAAAAGAGGGTAGGTTGAGATTAAATATAAAGAAGAAATTCTTTACAATGGGGGTGGTGAGACAATGGAAAAGGTTGCACAGAGAAGTTGTGGATGCCCCACCACTGCAAGTATTCAAGGTTAGGTTGGAAGGTGTGGGGGTGTGATTCAACACCCCCCACACCCCCCCCACGAAAGGCGGGGTGCGACTCCTCTCTCTGGGCCACACAACAATATACATTGGAAAAGATAAAAGCAGATTGTGAAAGGTAGTGTATGTACCAGAGCATTAAAGCCCACCTTAACACCTCTGGCTCCCGAGTTCCCTATTCTCTGGGGACAATAATGACAATCACCTCCTGCAGTGGACCAGAATGTTGAAGCACTCCCTTGGTGCACCTGGTTCCTACTCCCCTTCCTATCATTCTAAACCTTCTTACAACCTGGTACTCTTGTACTAGGTCAAAGTGTCAATCCAAGTGGGGATTCTAGGACGCCAAGACCCAGCAAGTGTGCACACTGAAATGTGACATTACTCTGGTTAGGTTAAAGTGGAAAAGTACCTGACAAAAGTCAATTGCCTCAAACCCTACATATGGCTATCCCAAATGAGACCCTTCAAGCTTGCCTTGATTGCACTGGGCTGCATCCAGCATCTCCCCTGAGCTGGGATGCCTCTCAGGATCTTCTGAAGATGAGGTTGAAACAAGGCCTGGGCAAGGACCACCTCTGAAACTCAGTGTTGCCTGTTGAGTAATGCTGATGCATCGTATTTACTCTACAGTTGAAGAGGGAAATTTGAACTATAGGCTCTTTTTCCGATCTCTCTACCGATTTAGGTGTTTTGCTTTACGCATTTGAGAATGAGCACCGGAGCTGAGTATTTCTCCCATCTCTTTACATATTTAGGTGTCTTCTTTCGTGCATTTGAGAGTGGGCTCTGGATTCTAGTATTTTTGTTTGTTTGTATGTGTGTCTGTACGTCATGTGTTCATATACTGAGATAGATAGATTTAAGGTATCTTATAGTAATTCAATATGAATCTTGTAATTCTTTAATCTGTAATCAAGTCTCTTTTCTGCTTTGCTACATCACTTGCCAGTTCTTAGATTGATTAATCAGTAAGTGCTGCTAAAGATCCAACCCTTTGATTTACCTTATACTAGTAATAAAATTTGAATTGTTGTCAAATCAAACCATATTAAATATATTTATCTGCAACAATGGGTCTTTGATCCTGATCTAGTGGAAAGTGTCCTTGCCCGTGGCCAAGGAGTTGTACTAGATGGTCTTTAAAGGTCCCTTCCAACCCAAATCATCCTGTAGTTCTGTTTGCTGCATATGATTCTCCATGGTTGTTTCAAAGACATGGAAACTGCCCACAGAAAAGAATTGAGCAGGCACAAAGCCTGGAGGAGTCTTTGGGAGGTTTTCACCACCCTATAACAGACTGGTAGCAGTCCCACTATCAGTGGAGCTGACAGAGTCAGGAACAAATACTCATCCCAGCTTGTTTTTCTACAAATGTCTACAGAACATGCTTTAGCAGATTTCCTAAGTCAAGATCACCACAGCTTATGAGCGGCATTAAGAGTGTCTGTTTTCTGCTCTTCTGCTTGTATCCCCTGGACTCATTTCTCCTAAAGAAATAGGCTGTTTATCAGCAGGTAGACACTCAGAGGCTATTGGCCTCAGCTGCAAGGGTTATGCAGAAGTATTCCAGCCACAGTAGTGTTGGCATTTGCTACTGCTTATTTCGGCCTTGATAGAGTTGTAGGAGGAATCTAGATACTTCGTAAGCTTCAGGATAACCAAACACAGACTTACCTAAAAGGGGATATGCCAGTTAAGGCAATTCCATTAACAGAATGAAAATATCTTTTGGACTGCATGGTCTAAAACAGGGCCAGTGTGGCACTTGAGATATGTACGGGCAGACTTTGTAGAGATCCCAGAAGGTAAGAATGAGTGATGTATCTAGTCCTTTTCTTCTGAGAGACAAGACCCAGCACGTTGCAACAGGTACAGACATTGCTAGTATCATATATGGTTTTTGTGTCTGGCCTTCTCTCAATACCGTAGTGTCCATATGTCCCTTGAAGCTATGATTTTAATGAACCAGTCTGCAAGGTAATGAGTATCTTCAGTTTATTCACTGTAGTCTGTTTGTCCACCCCCTAGGACACTTGAAGGGCACTTGGGACTCAGAACCTTCTGGACCTTCTGATACGTGCAGCCACGGAAAACTAAGTCATTCTTTGTGGAACAGCTTCACATTTTGCCATTATATCCGCTTACATTATTTGCAAAGTAGCCTCATGGCAGAGGAGAACAACTTCAGAGTGGAGAACACGTCCTGGCAAAACTTTGCCCATTTCTCTCATTACAAGGGCTTCAAGGGCTGGATGATGCAGAGTAAAGGGTGGAGAAAGGATGGAGACCAGGCAGCATTAACAGAGAGAAAGCCTCATAGTGATAAAAAAGCCAGCCTGTGGTTGTTCCTTGTAGTGTGATAGTCCCAACAAAAAAGGACCCCAGCTTGGCCCCTTTTTTCCGTTTTTCTTTCGTCATTGACTTCTCAGTTAAAGGCTGCGAAAAAAGAAAGAGTCAGTGCTGACTACTAATAAGACAGTCCGAAAGAGATCTCTGGACAGATCAGCAACAGATGTATGTGGCTCATGGATGTTAAGCCCATGTTCATTGTGACTGCAAAGCCATACTAATGCAGTAGGCTTAATTCAGAGGCAGACTAGGGTCTGTAATGTCATTTTTCAGGAAATAAGTATGAAAAATTTAATATCACTCCACCTGTTCTGAGACCCAGACTGTCTCTGGCAGATGTGCACCTAAGCCAGGAGCCTCTGAGAGGTCTGATTTGGCACATATTTAGCTGCTTGCTTGTCTTTGAGAATCTCACTCTGAATGCCGTTTAAACTTGATTCTGACGACAAAGAGCTGCAGAAAACAAGCTACTTACTCTACCTGGAAAGAAATGGTTTTTGAACTACAAAAGCAGAAACTTATTCCTCAATTCTGTACACTTGGCAGTCTAACTACCAGCATCTCACTTAAAGACTTTTGTTTTCATTTATTTGTTTACAGCTTTTAAAGATTCTTTTTCCAATTCCCTGTGACATTTAAACAATCTTGGTATGAGGAACAAGAAACACACCAGAAATTTGGAGATAAGAATTATTTTGTTACTACTATTAACTTTTAATTACACTAATAGAATAAATAAATAAAAGTAATACAAAAATACAATAAATAAGTACAAAACAACCTTCAGTAATAGCAGGGTTAGAACTATAATACAAAAAAGGTCCTTTCTAGTGTCTACCCTTTTTCTCTGGTGCTTTGCTTACCTATCCAATGCTCCTCTGGATTCTTAGCCATAACTCCCTCCTCCTGTAACTGAAATGGAGGGGACAATGCAGTGAAGACATGTCCACAACCCGAGCTTTTTGCTTAGGAGGAGTAGGAGATGTTGGTTTGGTTTCGATGCTCTCTCATTGACTCTGTAAACCAGTTTGAAAGATGCACAATAACCTTCCCAAGCTTCATTTGATAAAAAGGGCTACTGTGTGTTGCACAGGGATTGTCAGTGTTTGTCAGACTTTTATCCTATTGGTTAAAACAGTCTAGGCAATGATGCCCTGGCAGTTGGACAGTTGTTAAAATGAGATTAAAACCAGGTCAGGACAAGGCAAGCCAGGTTAAGTCCTGAGACCCTGCACTTTCAGGCTGGACAACATCTGTGGCCTTTTATTAGCAGGGTCAAAATCATATTTATGCTTCCATCCTCTTTTAGCCTTGGTTGCTTAACTTCTACATACATCATGTCTACATTTTCTTTCGTAATTTTTATTACTGCATGTTAAGTCCTCTTCTATACGTCAGCCATTTGTCTAGCAGCAACCATTAAATCTCATTTCAATAAAATAATCAGTGATTTCTTCACCCTTTCGCAATGACTCTCATTAGAGAGGCTTATAAAATACCTCATTTCTTGTTGGAATTAAAGGCATTTTAGATAGTTTGCATCCTTTGTCTTCCTTTCCAAAGCCCTCGTCATTTCTCACAGAGAAAACAGGTGTCTGGAAGATGCGTATGACTGACTTGGTTAGCCCTTGTCTGGAAGATGTGAATAACAAAGGTGATGCATCTAGGCTATGTTGTATAGGCTGTCAAGCATGTGTGGTGCCCCAGAAGGTGGCAACAGAGAATCTGCAGCTTCGTAAGCTTCTCTTCCCTTATTTTTCTTATCCACAAAGATAGACAAAACATTCTTCACTAGGCTGAGTTAAATAAAACATTACTTTGCAGTTCTTGAACAGCTATTCTCCCAGTAGAGTATAGCCACTGTTTTGCTTGGTTTTGATTCTTTTAGAACAAAGATAAGACATACACATCCTTTTTCAGTGAGCTGCATACTGAAATAGTAACAGAAGAAAGAAAATTGTACAATCAGCTCAGGACAGGATTTTTATCAAAGTGAACCCAGAGTAAAAACATGTAGCTGTAAAAGCAATTAAATTATATTCCAACTAAACCACTATCTGAAGATACATAATCTCCTTGATAGTGAAAATTATAAGTAATCCTTTGCAATAATTGAGTAAATCACATAAAAAAAGAAAAGCTACTTCTTGGAAAATGTCTTATTCAAGAGCAGTGTCAGCAGGCTGTTGACCTCAAACATCCTTTATTCTTATTCACCTGATGAAAGATAAAAATAAATATTGTAATAGACTGAAAAATACTTTGGAAAAAGTATTTGTATTACTTACTTATTTGGGAATATATTTATAGCCAAATAGATGGTTTTTCCCTACTTTGATGAACCAAAAAGCCTTGTTATAACTCAGGTAGTTCTGATTCTTTATTGATCTAGATTGTATTTTTCACATCTTAAGCAGAACTCTTCTTTTGAGAATGCATATTTCCTTGCTATACTCAAAGTCGTGTATGGAGCCATCTCATACAAGGAGCCAATTAGCTCAGACCAAAAGAAGTACAGACACCCCATACCTGCAAGAGACCTGACAGGTCAGTTGACATTTTACTAGTTGGAGAAATCATATTTCTTTCTATACAACCTTCCTGAGAAGAGACTAGGAACAAAAATCTAATTGCTTGTTACGACGGTAAAGAAAGGTTTAATCAAAAGGTACAATTTCTTTTCTCATATGCTGAAAAGTCAAGCCAGTCCTTCTGACAAACAAAGAATTAAAAGGGACATGTGAGCCATTGTGAAATACTTAGGTGCAAATCAAATCTAGGAGCAACTGCCAGTCATATATAACTAGCCCATTCCATTGACTGCTGCTGTGCAGCAGCTCTCTGGGTGTAACAGCCTGAAGAGCTTCCTTTATTAATCTCAATACCTCGTTGGGTTGATCTGTAGGCTTGTTGGTAGAAATTTAAACAGTTAATGCACTAAATGCCTCAGTAAATTCTGCTCTTGAAAGAAAAAAGCAAATAATGACTGAATGAAGACAAGGGCACTGCTGTCTATTTACCACATTTGAACTAGGACCCTATAACTTTCTCAAAATTAAGGTGCAGGCAATCTTGCCTGGTCTGTACTGCAACTAGGCTGCAGAAATCTGAGAAAATTATTCTTGAAGTATTTTTCACATTATTTTATAGGAAGATTACAGCAATTAATGTTCCTGCTTCTGCGTTTCTGTATTTTTGGAAGATGGTGGTTTTTTGCAAAATCGGCATCCGTATTTTTTTTTACTGTTGCTGCTGATCTAAGGAATGGAAGCAAGTTAAGTCCTGTTTTCTACACCGTTGCTTCCAACCATGTCTTAATGCATCACTTATTTGCTATAAACAACTGGTGACAAGGCCTTCAAGAGTAGGAAAAGACATTTTTTGGAACAAAACTGGGTGATTGTGCATTGAGATGGGATTTGTTAGTGTTTTGTAGATACTAAACAATTATTCTATATGAAAGAACGGACTAAGGAAGTGATCCTCAGCAGTGATTTTTCCTGGGTGTCATTAAAGTCTTTCTTAGATTTTCTGTGGAGATTCTGGGTGATATGGAGAATTACACCAATATGACTGAGGAAGCAGTTAGGATACTCTGTGAAGGCACAGAGTACTGTTGCTTTATTCTCTGTGTGCATAAAGCAGGGCTCATAGAGAGGAAGTGATAAAGAAATTATTCTGTATTTTAATAGATGAGCTTATAATTGAAGCAATGTGTGTTGGAGGGAAAAGAACATCCTGGATAAACATAAGTACAGATTAAAAATTACAGATTGAAGGCAACTACTTTGTATGCCATTCTACAATTGAAGACTTGATTTGGGTCCAAAAATCAGTGAAGTAAAATTTTTGAGTGAGAAACCAGTCAAAGGGTGTCATGGGTTAAGACTGAGCTAGCCACTAGACGAATGACAGATGTTCTCCATTAACCTCTCTCCCTTCCCAAAGGGGAAAGGAAAAGAAATAAGGAAGCGAGGCTTATGGATTGGAAAACTAAAACTACTTTAGTGAAAATAATGACAATGAGATGAAATATATACCAATATATATCACACCAATATGGAACGCAACCGCCCTGATGGTCATCACATCACAGTCACCCTTGATGCTACAGGGCAGGTACTGGGGAAGGCCGAGACTAGACTCAGCAGCAGATGGGAACCGGATGCAGGAGCTGGATTCTGAAACTGGATTCAAGAATGCATGGATTTGGATTAAAGGCAGAAAGGACAGAGTCCTCCTTGGAATCCAGAAATTGAAGAAAAGAGGAAGAGTAGTTGACCCTCGTGATCCCTCAGTTTTATACTGAATATGATGTATATGGATGGAACACCTTGTTGGTCAGTTCGGGGTCACCTGTCCTGTCTGCGCTTCCCTGCAGGTGCAGCCTCTATCTTACTGCACTCCCACCGTGGTACACAGGATTTAGCAGTGACCTTGGTCTGCACAGGAGCAAGTATCAGCAAGAGCCTTTCTGCACACCAATCCTTGGTAGTGACTGTAAACATGAAGCGTTTTCACTTCTCAAAGCAGACACTGTTAAAATCTGCCGTTAACTTCAGACAGTGCAGTCAGTAAGAAGAGACTGAGCTGGAAAGTGAAATCACTGAACAGAATTAGTTCTGTTCTAACCCAGACCAGACCAAAAGTTATTAAACCTGAAGTGCTACACCTTGCTAAAACAAATCATGAGCTACAAATCATCAGAGGCTAGGACATTACAATGAATTCAATGGTAGTGTCATAATCGCTCTTTTAATGCTTTGCTTTGCACCTTGTCTATCACAAAACCATGAATTTTTTTCTAATTAAAGAGGCACTTAAATTCCAGAGTCACAACTACTGCTGTGATTCTAAGGAGAAATAAAAAGCTCTAGAATTTTAAGCCATGGCAGCAGAAATTTTGCAAGATATTAAAAAGTTAAAAAAAAATTGGCAATGTGGAAAGAAACACTAGGTGTTAATTGGAAATACAAGCTATTTCATATTTTCCTCTGCGAAGATCACTGAGGAATATTTCAGTCTTCTCTGGAATCTACTACATCAAATAGCCAACAAAAATAGAAAATTTACTTTGCAGAAGTAATAGTAATAATTTCTCTGTTTTTTTTTTCACTTAATTTCAATGAGAGACATAAACCTCACATACTTGAGAAATTCTATGATGTTTTAAAAACCACGGGTTTAAAGTTATCGTGTAAAAAACCGGGGGCACTGTTCAAAAATGAAAATTTAAGTAGTGATTTAAGTGGTTGCCAGTGATTAAAGAGGGAGATAATGTCTGCTGTACAATAACATCACTTTGCGTGATGATGAGTATTCCAATGCTATTTCTGCAGTATCTAATAAACCCCAAATACTTTTAGAGATGGAAATTATTTTGAGCTAAGGTGACCCATTCAAGTAGTGTTCATGAGAGTTGAACGGCTGATGAGTGGGGAGTGTTGATTTCATGATATAGACAAATATGTTGAGTAAATATAAAATTCAGAACATTATAATCAAAAGAAACACATAACCAGCACAACCCAGCAGCTCACTCCTAAGCGAACAGTATTTCTCTACATTAGACTGATGAGCTTAGATAAATCCAGGGCTACTTATGTATCAACTTGTTCACCAGTTACAGTGTTGGCAGAAATAGACGAAGGTATCTAAGACACCGTGCAGAATGATCAGTGAATGCTAGTACCTCAAGAAGCAGTAGTTCCTGCACTTGCAGTGGTACACTTCACATCTAGAAATAAGTTGTCCTTAAGCAGGGTAATTTTCCACAAAATAAGGTTTATATGTCATTTACAATTAAGTATCAGAAGCTTTGTGACACTTACTATGACAGTTTGGAAATACTCAGGGCAGGCACAATTAGTTTAAGCAATTCCAGGCTGATATTTTATGACAGAGATTTCATACATTCTTGGCTTTTTTTGTGGATAAACAACCTCCATCATACTGTAGCAAGGCAGCAACTCTATTGACTGCTTAATCCCTCTATTTAATTGTCCTGGGAGCTGTATACATCTTCTATGACAAGTGCACCTGCATGAGTAGCAGAATTAGAATACTTAATGAAAGCTGAATTGCTCTGCCTTGGTGCACTTATATGCAATTTTCAGTAAAGATAATTCAAATGTGACATTACTTGTGGCATTTTAGAACTTGTAAGAAAATAGGGCTTAGAATTATAGAAATAGTGGGAAATATTTAAATTGTTTCTAGCCCATTATGTCAAATGAGGGAGAATAAATTAAAATGTTTTTTCTGGCACTGGACATTTCAAATATTTCAGGATGTATTCTTGTCCTTTATTGGGACAGCAGGCATTTTTATATACATTGAAAAAAAGTTATTTTGAAAGGTCAATATATTCCATTTCTGTTTACAAAAATTATCTAAAAATACATAGAGAGCTTAATGAATGTTAAATCTTATGGACTTATAGCATTTCAATTTTGGAGCTTCATTCCCTGTTGTCTGTGAGGTAGGATATCTTTCCAGTCTGTATCTTCCATGCTAAATTATATGCGCTGATAACCCATCAGAGGTAAAAAGTCAAAACTCCGACAATATCATACATTAAGAAAATATAAACCTGTATGACAAAATAAACATTTTGTGTCTATTCAGCACAAAGTCAGACCAATACAGGAAAGGTCTAAAACAACACCCATGTAAAATAATTTCAGCTTTTCTGACATAAAGGATTTTTTTTTTTTGCAAAACCAAGATGTTTACACATTAAAAATGTTCAATTTAGATAAACAGCATTTCAGTCAGAAGAATGGTTCAGTGGGTTTCCAAAGAGTTCAAGTGTAGCAGCAGTCTCCCTTGCACGCGGGAAGTTTCAGCTTCTGGAGGCAGCTCACATTCTGGGCACTACTGGGAGCTACTGCCCCTCACAGCCCAGTACCTTTGCTTGGCTGAAAAGTACATGTCCAATACCTGAGCTGGCTCACTTAGGGCTGTTTGCTGTTATTGTTTAGTGTTTCGTTATGCTGTGCAGGCATACTGTCACCTAGTACATCTTTGTAATTAATGTGATTCCTTTTCTTTGGGACCAACCTGAAAGCATACTATGTTCCAAGGTCCTTTGGATTAGTTTTCCATATGAGAGCTTACGGCAAAATTACATTTGCAAGATTCAAGCCTTAAAAATATTTCTCTTTTTGGAACAGTTTCTAATCAAAGAACATTCTACTTTTTCTTCACTGCTATGCAAAGGTGTTCATGATCAAAGTGCAAGAATCCTAGTACAGCTTTCTGAATTGTAAGACGTCTATTAGTTGAAGACGACTGAGCCAAAAATGTATTCAAATGTGTAAATCCTTCCTTTGGTGTCATATGCTCAGGTCCTAAACCAAAACCTGAAAATCAGCACAAAGACTCCAGTTGAATTTGGTGAGCTTGGAGGTCCGGCCGTACCTGAAGTGTGTGTTCTGTCACAGTAAAATGAGATATGCTTTTACTGCACTTTGACTTCTTGTCCAATAAAAAGTACTCTCCAGGATGAAATTTTTTGTCTTAGGAAATAAGAGATATTGATATGCATTCTGACATTCTAAAGCAAAAGTTTAAACACCTGGCTTCAATCTAAGTAAAAATTGATTATGAATTACTACTCTAATATTTGAAATAAGTGTATTTGACTCATTTTATGCCCAGCTGGCTAAGTCTGTATCAGTTTCTAAATATTCAATGACAAACACAATATTAAATACACTGATAGTCCTAGTCTCTTTAAACTTTCAAAACATTTTTCAGAAAAGTTGAGAAATCTGTCAATCTTGGGATTAAAGAAGGACAATTTAAACTAAAGAGCATTTAATAGAAACTACAGAAGAGATTTCCCTGAGAGACTGGATTTAAAACATAAAAATGAATGAAGGCAAAATTCTTTCACTGCCATCCTTTCTGCCATCAGAATAGGTCACATATGTGGGATTTGAAACATGTACTTTTAATATTCCTGCGCATAAAAAGATTCTTGATTATAAAGGCACCACATTACTTTTGAGTAATACAATTCTTTTAGAACTCAATTCATAGTTTTAATACACTGGAAGAATAATTCCTATTTTGTGTCCTAACTGTGGCATAGAAAATCCTTTCAAGTTTTAATGTGTGGCATCTGGATGAAAACAGACATTCAACTGATGATGTGTGGATTCTCCTGTTTGACAGTTTAGTGTGAATGAAAAATTCCTTTGCATTGATGGATAATTCAATTTGGTTAGGAAACCAAAATCAAAAGTGGTGTTCACTTGAGACACACTTAGACAACCCCACCCGCCTTAAAGAAAAACAGTCCCTTTCCCCTTGTAGGCTTAATATGCGCATCTGTTCTCTCTATATGAGTCTATTTCTATAAAATTTGTGCTAGAGCATCAAATACATATAATGGGAAAAAGGTCATCCAGAATAAACCAACAGAATAAATTTATATCTATTAAGTAATGGTCCAGGAGATAAAGGAGATAAACATAGTCACTTTTGTGACTACACTGAAAATTTCTTCCCCAAGTGACCATAACACAATTTCTTGGGAACTTATGTCATTACCTGTGGAGAATTATCTTTGAATTAGAAAAATGTTATGCACTCATTGCTTCCTTACCGTGTTATCATGAGATATGTATATATGCTATCATGCTGCACTTCAGATTTTCAGGGCTTGGTCATCTTTAAATTCTTCAGTATTTCAGGAAGAAAAATGCTTAGATATGTACACATAGTTGTATAAGTAGCTGTACAAATGTACATACAACGCATACAGAATCTCTGAGTCTCGTTTTGTCTTTCTGCAAGGTGATATAAAATGTCTGAGGCCACGCAGGTGAGATAAGATCCTGGACTAGAATCTATATATATCATATGTTTAAACAGAAACAAAATCAAGCCTGTCTCCACTCATAACAACAGGCGGGACTTCTTTCCTTTTAGTAATGTCAACATAAGGGCTATGTGATAAAATATTATGTCTTTGCCTCCAATCAGGGTTCTAATTATAGTCTGAGACAAGAAGCTCTCTAGAGAATTGCACAATTACTTCAGAGGTTTGTCTATTTACAAAAGTTTTGTATGGCCAACTAGTCTTGGTACATGTCTATCTAGTGATAAAAATTTGCTTCTAGGCTTAAGCGAAAAAAGCCTTCCAATGCTTTGATTGCTGGAAATGCACTGTTACAGTGTCATTTTTCAAAATAAGATAATGTAAGTAGAGTTATTAGTTTTGTGTTTAACAAGAAATTCTATTTTTAATGGGATATTTAATGAACGGTCTCATCTTGCCTCTCATACCTCTTACAATGAGGTCTACTAGAAAAGTACAAGGACTGAGATTCTTTTGACCTGACCGTTGGAATTCCTAAAAGATCAATCATGGCTGACAGCTACATTAAGTGTTCTTCAGAAAAAAGATCAAATATGTTCCCTAGTGTATAGTTATGGCAACTGAAGTGCATGTTTGTTTGTTTGTGTGTGTGTGTCTGTGAAAGGTCTTGAAAGGGTACAAGAGACTTAGGAAACATATGAAAAGAAAAGCAGGGAGACAGTAAGGAAGTGTTGGTCAGCCTTGCCAATGACTAAGTGTGGGGAGCATGGACTTATACCAAGCTAATAATTTTCAGATATCTTCTATTCCTACAAGAGAAGGATTTTAAAGAGGAATTTGATGGGGAAATCAGGACAGCTCTATGAATTTTTACAGGAAATTACTTCCAAGAATAACAAGCAGCACATATATGTTTAAAAAAATCCACCAGCAGTGATGGAAATGGAGTTTAATGGTCATCTGAAGGAAGATCTTGATTACCAACACTGACAAAAGTCAGCAGCAAGAGTAAAAAGCTCTGTCTCATTTTAATTGTGGAGGCTAGCAGAATATACTGGAGACCGTAAAAAGGATGAGGACAGTGAATGGAAGAGTGATATGAGTAGGCAGCAGGTTAGCAGAATGATCTTTTACCAAAGCAATCTGCCCTAATATTAGGAAGATAGCAGATTCTGAAAAAGCAGAATGCCAGTGAAGTACTGAAGCATGTATGCAGTGATTTTCAGAATGATGTATTATAGTGCAAGATCAAGGAGGCTGACTGGAGATTTGTGTGTGTAGTACATTGGCTTTGCCATCTGCTCACCTTCTGTACTGCGCTGTATCCCACAAAGCTCAGTTTTCAATGAAGTATAAATGTCACTGTTGGAATGCACACAAACACCAGAGTATACCACAATTTCATATCTGGAATTATGTGCAAAATCTGCTCCAAAAGCCCAGCCTCTGTTCCTGTGAATATTTGATACATTTGAAGGCAGGACATTTAGGAAGGGACTGGAACCAGGTCTTTTTTCTTCATATTTTTTTTTTATTATTATTATTTTTCACAAGTCTCGTTCCAAAACACCTCCCTCACACATGTGAATACTGCCCAAACTCTCTGGGAGGATCTGAATCTAGGCCAGAAACCTCAGCCAATGCTTCTGAAGTTGGAGGGAGATAATTTGCTCAGGAACACAGGAGCTGCAGGGTCCTTCATACCTTCTCAGATTGTAGATCGTGTAAACAGAAAGGCAACAGAAGGGCTGGTTTGCAAGGACAGTTTGATTGGAAGGTGATATGCTAGAAAACAGCAGCAAGACATTAGGAAGATTAGACATCAGGAAGATTAGACATTAGGGGCGATGATAAGAAGAGGATTATGGACTTCCAGGAAATATAAATACTGTGTGAAAATTTAAGATGCTTGGCTGGGAGCGTGATCAGGAAAGAACAGCAGCTGGCTAATCAAAGCTGAGAAAGGACCGACCTGGGCACTGCTTGTACAATTAGAATATTTTCCTGAATCATGTCACAATCAGGAGGTGAGGAAAGACAACCTGACAAATGCTGCCAGCCCACAAAAGCTAGATACCTTTTGTCTGTGCTGCAGTTTCTTCAGTCTCATGGATAAGCCCGATATCTCACGGATGAGTCGAGGGTGACAGGAGACCTCAGAGAGTTCCTTTACTAAAGTTAGGGCTGTAGGATGAAGTCGGAAATATTAAAGATGCCCAAAAGGGCACATGGAGAGATGTACTAGAAAAGGATGCCACAACCAACTAGTAATAAGTGTAAAAGGATGAAATGTGAAAACCTTAAGTAATTTCAAACTGAAAAATGTAAATAAAATGAACTTTTTTATTATTGCCTTCTGCACACGACTGTACTTTTGAATCTTTTGGCTAATTTATTTTAATCCTAGATGGGGTAAAGATGCAGAAATCTTTGCTCCTAGAGGTATTATGTCATGATTAATTTTTTAAAGAAAATGTTAAAGTTTTAAAAGTTTAAAATATTAAAAAACCCTCTGCCTTTTTTTTCGTCTGAAAAGCTATGTGTTAAATCCACCTTATCTATATTTTCTGAGACTTTTAGTAAAACTTGGACTATCTTATTTGCTTTACATTTACATTACCGTTTAAGATACTATTACTTATATAGGAATGGAATAAATCTAGTCATTCAGATATAATCTTTTCAGGGAGAGTATCATTACTAGACTACCTTGGCTAGTATCATTACCAGAAGGAGTTAGACTACAGTTGCTCGTTTCCAGTTCAGAAATTTACAGGAGCCTGTACATTTTAGCTGAAGCCTAAGGTGTAGCCTTAGGTGTATTACTAAGCTTGAAATTTTGCTTGATAAGAACTTCCCCGTTTTACATTGTTAAAGAAACACAGAAATTAATACCAATGTATTCTGTGGGTCTGAAGGTGAACAGTAGGGGCAATCAACCACAAAGGTTAAGAAATACATATTTTTCTTTGGGTCAAACACAATTAGAGCAAGATTTATGGAAAAATATATAATTTACTGTTAACTGTCGGAATTTCCCACTACTAAACTGCAGTCAAATTTATGGTACTTTTTACCTTTCTGGCATTACTTTTAATTCTTTTTCCTCTTTTTTGTTTTCTTCGGATTTTACAGAAAACAGAAAATGTAATCTGGTGCATACAGTCCAAAATTATTATATTTATAGATTAAGTGGTCAAGTAGATCCATCAATACTTCAACAGACATGCAAAACGTTGAGAATTCTTGAAGCCGCTGTTATTACTTTTTTCTTCTCTTTTCCTACAAAAGTATTATTTTTTTCCTATTTAAAAGAGAAATAAAATATTATTTCTTTTTTAAAGACACTCACACATCTTTAAAAGACAAATGTTTTTTGGGTTACTGTTGCCATTAACAATGAAGCCAAGACAGTTGATTCAGAGTTTTTTGAACATTTGAGTGCAATGTTCAGACCCATCAAGCTAGACATGCTATTCGAGAAGAGTTTCTGAATAGTCAGAAATAGCTTCATTAGAGGACCAAGGTGGGAAGACAAGAGGCATAAGCTGAAACAAGAGAGGTTTTGACTCTCTTTGAGAACAGTTATGAATTGGAAGAAGCTACCAGAAAAGCTGTCAGTTTTGAAACCTTCATGGAAATTTTCAAGGCCCAATTAGATAAAGCCCTGAGCAACTTAGTTTGACTTCAGAGCTGATTCTGCTTTGAACAGAAAGTTGACTCCAGAGGTCTTTTTCGGCCTGAATTACTGAATTACTGAATAGTAATGTGATTCTATTACCGAATAGAATGTGATTCTATGGCCAAAGAGAAATTTAAATTATAGTACTGTGGACACTTTTATTCATTACCATTTAAGGATCTTAATAAAACAGAGAACAGTAGGCATAGTCCATTAAAAAAAAAATGCTCTTCACATCAGTAAGTCTAAGGAAAAGCAACAGAGAAAAAAATCTTTATGATTCTTACCACGTGTACTTTTTTAACCTGTCATGTACTGTTCTCTGATAAATCAGAAAAACATTGAGTAGTATTGAAATTATTAACTTTATCTCCAGGATATGTTTTACCTCTGTTTTATTATCCTAAGAAATGTACAATAAAACAAAAGTACAAGAAGAAAACACTGAAAATACTATTTTTAAAAACAGTAGTAACATTAAATTCACTTTGGGAATATAAAATGCATTTTATCTCTGCAAGATTAATATGTAGTAGAGAACTGTCATGGAAAGTGATTGGCTCACCCTGCTGGTTTGTTGCTAGATCACTGGAACATGCTGGTTTTGCTTTTTTACCTGATTCCTCTTCCTCCACTTCAATAAGCAAATTATTTTTCCTGATTTTTAATACCCAGCACAGCAGGGCATCCTGTCAAGGAGCAGCTGTCAGTATCAGTAAGGCTAGTCTTCCCAATTTTTCCCCAAATCCTTCCTGTCTAATCCTGAAATGCCTGTTCATGAGGCACATGCACGAAAACCCTGATTATCATCTCTTTCATAAAAACAAGGTCAGCACTGATGCCTATTAAAAACACTTGATGATCACTTTTTTTGTGGTTGTTCTTGCAATATGAATCCTATTAGTCATTATTTATAATTGTCACTCTTACGTTGTTTTCCATCGCTTCTTTCAAATGTCTCAGCTGCAATGGATATATTTGTCTGATCAGAGGGACAAAGATATCCTAAATCTGTGCAATGATCAAATGAAGAATGGTCTAGGCAGCAAAGGCCTCAGGCAAGGAGTTGCATTTGAATACAATATCTTTCTTAGAACCAGAATGGACTCCATAAGGTCCTGTTGCAGGTCTGCTCTGAGATTCCAGATAATGAATGTAAAACCAAGATGGAAGTGAGCAAACAAAGATGCAGAGATTTTTGCAGAAGTTTCCTGACTTCTTTTCCTTTAGGGAAATCAGGAAAATTCTGGAATCTTGTTCGGACATCAGCTTCTAGTAACTTCTGTGTCTCAAAAGATTGCAATGCATGGTCTCCCATAACATCCATAGCCAAAATGGTGAGATAGAGACTGATTGAGGAGAGGATAAAGTAGGTAAAAATTGGCTGAATTCCTGTTCCTGGGATCAGAAGGTTGTGAACAGTTTACAAAGCCCAACTGGGTCTGCTTAGCAGTGACATCTCTAAGGGGTTTATATGGAAGCGATATTGCTAAATGTGTCTGTTAACAATGTGAATGATAACATATTCTCAGCAAGTTCATGGATGGTAACACGGAGGAACAGCCAATACCCTGGAGGGCACCATTGCTATCAGGGAGACCTCAGCAAGTTGGTAAATGGGTTGACAGACACTTCATGACCATCAGAATTCCTGCACCTGGAATGGAGTAATGCCATGCAGTAGTGTAGGCTGGGACCTGACTGGGGAGACAGCAGATCTCCCCAGAAACTACCTGGTGGTCCTGCCAGACAACAAGTTGAACAACACCGTGTCCTTGCAGCAGAGGCCAACAGCCTCCAAACTTCTACTGGCAAGCATACAGCCAGCAGGCTGAGGAGCATTATATTTCCCTCTGTTCAGCACTTGAGAGGTCATATCTGGAGGACTGTGTCCAGTTTGGACCTCGCCAGTACAAGAAAGACATTGTCAAACTGGAGGAATTTCAACAGAGTGGCACCAAGATGGCTAGAGGGCTAAAGAACACAATGCATGGGAGGGGTTGAGAGTGGGGCTTGATCAGCCTGCATAGGAGGAGACTCAGGGAGAACCTGTTCATGTCTTCAGCTACATAATGCAGGATATGGAGAAGACAGAGCCAGGCACTTTTCAAAGGTGCATAGATTAGATAGAAAAACATTTCCATTGTGAGGGTCGGGTCTCTATCCTTGAGAATACTCAAAAGTCACCTGTACAAGGGTTGAGCAACCTTATCTAAGTGGATCTGTTTTGAGCTGATATCCCTCTTACAATGTAAATTATTCATCCTAAAAAGCACTCTGATCCCTTCCCCTTCCCCTTCCCCTTCCCCT
>NW_010390655.1:991-1252 GCF_000710305.1 Buceros rhinoceros silvestris | reverse complement strand
AGCCTGGAACCTTCCACACGTCAGGGGGAGGGTCCCCCCGGCCACCCCTCAGCTGCCCCCAGCCGCCCCCAGCCCAGGCCACGGGGACACCGGAGGGGACACAGAGGTACTTGCATAGGTGACACGGGACCCCGAGCAAGGGGGACATGATGGCGCTGCTGGGTGGGGGATGCAAGGGGGTCCTGGTCATCCCCCACCCCAAGGCCCTGCAGGTCCAGGCCGGGGTGGGCAAAGCTCCTGGGGGTCCAGGCTGTGCCACGA
>NW_010390655.1:442-736 GCF_000710305.1 Buceros rhinoceros silvestris | reverse complement strand
TCGTCGTGGACACAGGTCACGGCACGGCAGGAGGCTGCCCGGGCACTCGATTCCCAGCAAATCTTGATGGGATAAAGGTTTTCCGTGAAAGAAAACATTTCCTTCACCGCGGAGGTTCCCACAGCGGAAGGGGACGAGCCTGGTGGAAGAGGCACTGGGGTGGCTGGAGGCTGGAGCCCTGGGGCGATGCCGATGGCGCAGGGCAGGCGCTCGTGTCCGTATTTCCACACTTCAGGGCAAAGCAGCCGAGCAGAGCCCCGGGGGGCGGCAGCGGCCAACGGTCCCCCCCCCGCA
>NW_010390655.1:0-205 GCF_000710305.1 Buceros rhinoceros silvestris | reverse complement strand
CCCCGGCTCTTCGGCCCTCGCTGCTCCTCGGTTCAGCCCCATCGAGCAGAGAAGGGCGCAGGTCTCCGAGGCTGAGGAGAAGGGACAAGGCATCACTTGCACAGACAGCCCTTAGAACGAAATTCCGACGAGCTCCCGAGCTCCAGGCCCCTGTGGAAGGACCGAGTTTAATGCAGGAGGGAGCGGACTGGGAGAAAACAGCCGA
>NW_010390654.1:749-5926 GCF_000710305.1 Buceros rhinoceros silvestris | reverse complement strand
CGCCGACTACGAGAGTTTCGTGCAGCGCCGGTACCCGCCCGGCACCACCTACGCGGACTTCGCGCCCCGCTTCACCGCCCACGACTTCCAGCCCCGCCAGTGGGCCCAGCTCTTCCAGCGGGCTGGTGCCAGGTCAGCGTCAGCTGCTGGCTGGGGTTCCTGAGGGGATGGAGGGTACCTGAGGGGGATGAGTGCCATGCCCGGGCGTCCCTGAGGGGAGGGAGGGTCCCTGAGGGGGATGAGTGCCGTGCCCGGGGGTCCCTGAGGGGATGGAGGGTTCCTGAGGGGGATGAGTGCCATGCCCGGGGGTCCCTGAGGGGATGGAAGGTGGGTCTGGGGGTCCCTAAGGTTATGGAGGGTCCCTGAGGTGACGGGGGGGTAATTTCTGGGGGTCTGTGAGGGGATGGGGGTCTCTGGTCACCGAGCAGATGGGGGTCCCTGAGGAGATAGAAAGGCTCGGAGAGGATGGGGGGCTGTACCTGGGGTCCCCAAGAGGATGCACAGGTCCCTGAGGGGATGGAAGGGCCAAGTCTGGGGATCCCTGAAGGATCTGGGGGTCCCCGAGCAGTGCTGGGGATCCCTGCAGGTCATGCCCAGGGCGCTGGGAGGTGACGGGTCTTGCTGCTTCCTAAGTGTCAATCGTTCCAGTCTTTTCCAGCATTAAAATCCATTAAAACCTCAGTTGTTCTTGTAGTTGTTTCTGAATTTAAAGGGCAGTGAAAGCCGGCTGCTCACAGCACGGTGACCAGTCTCTTGCTTTCTCAGTGACTGGAATTGCCACAGAGGTGGAGGAATATTGTCGGTAGCTCCTTTGTCAGCCTGATCGAGTACTTCTTTTTCTCAGGTACGTGGTACTGACCACGAAGCATCATGAAGGCTTCACCAACTGGGGGTCTCCCATGTCCTGGAACTGGAATTCTCTGGATACGGGCCCCCACCGAGATCTTGTAGGAGAGCTGGGAGAAGCCCTGAGGGAGAGGTATGGCACTGCCAGAGTTTGGCACTGTTATGGCACTGTTCCTTTGCGCTGTTTGCACTGACTGCTCCTGGCTGTTAACAAACAGCAGAAAATGAGGAGTCTGTGTGGAAAAAAGCAGCGCTGCAGAGTCCTGAAGTCTGTGCAGTGATAATGCCAGTGATTGAATCTGCCACTGTTCTTAACTCTGTTTTCCGTCCTTCAGCAACATCCGCTACGGGCTGTATCACTCGCTGCTGGAGTGGTTTAATCCACTCTATCTCGCTGACAAGGAAAGTGGCTTCAAGACCCAGGAGTTCGTTTTAAAGAAGACCATGCCAGAACTTTATGACCTTGTCTTAAAGTAAGAGCTACAGCCAGTCGGAAATTGGGAGCATTTCCTGGTCTCAGAACCATAGAGAAAGATGCAAAGTGGGTGCAGAGAAGAGAGGTGACATTTGCCCTGTGGACAGTCTGATTTGTAGAATGAGGTAGGGACAATCTTTCCGTGCAAGAGCAGTTCCCGTTGACACTGCAGGGTGGCTTTGACAGCGGAGGAGGCTGTTCAGTGGAGAGCGATTCCGCTGTGAATGTAGGTCCTTGCCTTGCGTCCCCTTGTTGACAAAAGTACAAGGCTTGGCCACATGTTGCTCAGAATGGCTGTTGTCCCAGATCAAAAATGTGCCTCCCAATTGTCTTTAAGATGCGAACTTCTGGGTTTTGGAAGAATTGCCATGATCAATACATCATTCTTTGTTGCTGCAAGAAGCTCGCTTAAAGCTTTGTCTGAAGCAGCGAGTGACAGCAGGAACCTCCCCGTAACGCCAGGCAGTAGGAGGAGGAAGTGACGCTGCACTCCAGACAAAAACCACAGGGCTGCCTTTGCAGTAGGAGAAAATGAGCCGTTGTGAAATAACATTCATCTCTCTGTTAGATACAAACCCGATTTGATTTGGTCGGATGGAGACTGGGAAGCTCCGGAGTCATACTGGAATTCTACCTCTTTCCTTGCCTGGCTTTATAACGATAGCCCCGTCAAGGTACCGCTTTCAGCGCTCCCTCGGGGCCACTAGCATCTGATGGGTGTGGAGGGTCTGGCAGCCGTGAGACAGGAATGTGCTCAAATCAAAAACCTTGACGCATGTGCTTTATCCTTTCACAAAAATGAAGGGGCTGCACTGTGCTCCTGTGAGGAGACTCTCGTGTCCTTTACAGCACACGCGTGGGAGGCTCAGAGGCCAGAGCCTTAACTTCTGCCCGAGGGAGTAGAGAGAGCTTCTCCCCGAGAGTGATTCAGTTTCCCTGGAGGGTCCTCGCTCTACTTCCTCCCAACAGAGGGGGGTTTAGGTACCTCCTGACTGAGATGCCTTCTCTAACTTAGGAGAGACGAGAAGCTGAAAAACCCATGACACAAGGTCCTCCCAGCTGAGCTGAGTTTCTTCTTCCAGGACACTGTTGTTGTTAACGATCGCTGGTGCAGTAACTGCTCTTGCCGTCACGGAGGCTACTACAACTGTGCTGACAGATACAAGCCAGGGACGCTGCCGACCCACAAGTGGGAGATGTGCTCTTCCATTGACAAGCGTTCCTGGGGCTATCGGAGCAACATGAGCATTGACGAGCTAATGGATGGAGCCAGCATCATCCAGGTAAGAAACCTGAAATCAGAATAATGGCGCAGGGGGAGTTACTGAGAGCTGGGGGTTTCCATCATCCTCCTGCTCACAGGAAGAGCTGTGTGCGTTCCGTACACCCAGGCTGGAGTTAAAGGAGCAGTGGATGAGGACAAAGCCCTCCTCAGGTCTCTTTGTGGTCAGAAGTGAAGGTAACGCAATTTGTTATCTTGGTTTATCTGTCCCAGGAGCTGGTGCAGACTGTGAGTCTTGGAGGCAACTACCTTCTTAATGTGGGACCTACAAAAGAAGGGGTGATTGCTCCCATCTTCCAGGAAAGACTCCTGGCCCTGGGGAGGTGGCTGGACATTAATGGGGAAGCGATTTATGAATCGCAGCCGTGGAGAGTGCAGATGGAGAACGGCACGGACACGGTCTGGTAAGGACTCTGCTGCTCAGCACCCGCTGGGCTGGGACTCCCAGAGTTGACGTTTCTGTCTTATTTGTTCTTAAATTCGGTGCCCTCTGAAGTACTGCCATCAGGTGCAGATGGCGTGTGGGTAATACCGTATACTGGAGAGCTCAGTTACTGCCCCAGGGTGTTATCTAAGGCATCAGGGTGTTACTGAGGGAGTATCTTGCTAGAAGGAAGAGAATGAAAATCAGGACTTCATCCATCTTGCTTGACCTGGAAAAAAACAACTCCTCCCTCAAAAGATATTCCACGCTGCTGCTGTAGGACTGTTGAAGTGATGGTGGTGGCAAGTTTGTATTGCACAGATGTAGTTCGTCTAAACACGTACAGTTTGTAAACATAGTGATATTTGCTTTAAAGCTGTAATATAATAGTACTGATCACTGTTACCTAACTGTTAAAATCTGTACTGACTGCGATGGGCAAAGCGAGTCAAGAGGCAGAAATTGCTACAAAACAGGGTTATTATTCTTTTTCCTCGAGTGTGCCCAGTACATTGGTGTGGAAATGCAGAGCAGCACTCAGGATAAGGCAGAGCATCCGCCCTTTCGACCGCCAGCTGAGGCAGGGACACATCGGCAAAGGGCATTCACTTGAGGGGAGCGCGATGGACTTTGTCTGGGTTTCATCAGCCAGTGCTGACGGAAGTGGTGGGTCCAAAGTGACAGGTTTTGGAATGAGGAGAAAGTAGGTGACCTGTGTGCGGTGACCGTAGGCAAGCCGGTGTTCTCGTGCCGTCTGCAAAGGTTAAACTCGTGACTGGGTCTCCCTCTTACGGGGCTCTTCACCTGCTCTCTCAGGTACACCTCTAAAGGACCAGCTGTCTATGCCATCTTCCTGACCTGGCCTCGGGACAACATTCTGGAGCTGTCCTCGCCCACTCCATCCCCAGCCACACAAGTAAGGAACTCTGAGAGCCTGTCTTGGGCACATGCAGGCTGCGAAGGTCCAACCTGACTTCGCTGGTGGAAGTTGTCACCCTGTACCTCTTGCTTTGGGCTGCTCTGGCCTCCCTCCAGATTCTTGCAGCATCCCAGGTTTTCTCCAGGCTGACACAGGGTAGGACAGACACAGAACAGGCAGAGACGCTTCTCCCCCTGAGTTTTTTGAGCCTGTTGACGCAGGAGGTGAAGTAACTTGCCAGCCTCACACATAGAAGGGGTCACGGGGATTGAGTCTCAAATTCAGAGCAGGTACACTGACCCGCTTGCTGTAAACGTCATCCCGAGTGACGCAAATGCTGGGCTGCCCTTTGCTCTAAACAAACAGAAGTAAAGGCTTCTTGGTTAAAAAAAAATAATCAAACAAGACACAACAGTCAAATGTTTGGCCCCAAAATATTCCGTGTTGCCGTTTGTGTTTGGAGTGTAACACGCAGGACTGCTTTAACAGGTGGGGGATGCTGGGAGTACTGGGGCGTCGGGCTGGAGGCACCTGTGTGAGCTACAGCTGAGTGTCTCCCCTGCCCTCTTCCACAGGTGACGATGCTGGGGCTTGTGGGGACTCTGGAGTGGCAGAAGTCCCCCAGCGAAGGCCTGCGTGTAACTTTGCCCTACGTGCTTCCGTCTCCTCCGCCTCCCCCGTCGGGCTGGGCCATCAAGCTTGAGGGTGTGAAGTGAGGGCTGCAGGGTGAGAGCAGCCACCTCCCCCTGCCTTTCGTTTACATCGAGAGGGTTTTTCGTTCATTGATGAATAAAGTGGTTTTCTCTTAGGAGAATCTCTCTCCTTCTGCCTGTGGGCTGTCTGCATGTTGGGGACCTTGCCTGGCAGCAAAGGGCTGACCCCTCGCTTGGTGCTGGGATGCTGGGGCGTCCTCTGCGGTGTTCAACTGGGCTGAACCACCCCCGAGCCAGACATCTGCTCTTGGAAGGAGGCTTTTCACTGTGAAGCCAGCCTTCTGGGCAGACGTTAGTGCCTCGCTGCTGGGATTGCAGGCAATGGCATTGGGCAGACCCAGAGTCGGGGGAGACTGAACAGAGCCAGTGCGGGGCGGGTAGGAGGACCTGCTTCGGGGCATCACCTTCCAGGCAGCAGCAGGCCCAGCCACTTCCCTCCCATCACAACTGTCATGGAAGCTTGTTGTTTGAAGAGGCCTAGAGGACCTGTGGAAGAAGCCCCATCCCTGGAACCATCC
>NW_010390654.1:0-559 GCF_000710305.1 Buceros rhinoceros silvestris | reverse complement strand
GGAGATGTGCCTGCTCCTTGCAGGGGGTTGGGCTGGGTGAGCTGTGAAGGTCCCTTCGATGAAACTGGCTATAGAAAATCATAATTTAATCCAACCCCCTTAACAAGCTTTTATTTCTGTTACGGTGCAGGCAGCTGTAAGCAGAAGAGTTTTGTTCTTGGGTGACTTTAACAGAAGCCTGGACTGAACCTCTGTCTGCTGCTGTTCCACTGACACAGGATTTCCTGCATCGATGTTGAACTTCTCTAAAGAAGGCTGAACCACATATTCTTAAGTGGTGAAACTCCTCATAATTGCGTGTGTTTCTGCAGCACAGTTGTTGTGGAGGCCCCGCAACATCTTTATTTTGTTCCTGTATGACGTGGCTTGCGCAGGAGTTGCCAGAACACTTGGAGTTTAGCACCAGCAGAGCCCTAGGGCTGGACATGCACTGCACTGGTGATGCAGAGCTCTTACTCAATGGACAAATAACCAGCTGTACCGGTGCATCTGCGTGGACTTTGGAGAACTGGCACTGGCTGCCAGAGACCCGCTGGCTCACGGGAGCATCACCCCGGCC
>NW_010390653.1:0-250 GCF_000710305.1 Buceros rhinoceros silvestris | reverse complement strand
CATCGCCCGGGCGCGGGCGGCTCTTCGGGCAGGGGGGACAGTCGGAGGAAAGGCCCCGTCCCGCTCCAGGGTGCTCCGGCATTGTTTTAGCCCAGGACCTGCCGGCCTTTTAACTCACTTTAATTCCTAACGCTCCCCCTGCCTTTTTTTTTTTTTCGAAGTCTCTTTCCCAAATCTCGGCCGAGTTAATGAAGTTATGTGATCCTATAAATGTTAATTGTCTAAACTTCTTCTCTTCTCTCCAACCCCC
>NW_010390652.1:19655-21424 GCF_000710305.1 Buceros rhinoceros silvestris | reverse complement strand
GGAGGGGGAGGTGGGATGCAGGAGCATCAGCAGCAGGTGAGAAATGGGGCTGGCACAGCCCATGGCTGCACAGACGTGACACGAGCATGTGTGTGTGACACGGAGGGTGTCAGACTCCCAGAGCCATCGTGGGGTTTAGGGGGCATGGGCTGCGGAGCTGCACTTTCACACGTGAAGGCTGTGACCAGGCAGGACAAACCTGAGCACCTCGGTGGTCCAGGGGCAACTGAGAGCAGCTGGCGCAGAGGCTCCGCTGCAGCCCGCATCCTGCTTGGGGCTGAGCCCACCCGAGCACAGGGAGCTCTGGCTTGGAGGGGATGGGGCATCACTGCCACCGAGCCCCTGGCCTGCAGCACAGAGCCCAGCAGGATGTGGCATGGCCTCGCTGTGGGAGCAGTGTGTTCCCATTGCCTGCCTGTTCACCTCTGCTGGGCACGTCCTGCCTGGTGCTGTGGATGCACAGATCTCTCGGTGGCCCCTTGCAGCCTCTGTCCAGTGCTGGGTGTGACAGAGGCAGGAGGCACCACTGGGATCACCCTGAGATCTGCAGCTCTAATCCAGCCCAAGACCTTTGTGCAGTTCAGCTCCTTCCCTCCCTGTTGTTCCCTTTTCCCAGCCATCTTGCCCTGCAGCCAGCGGGTGCCTGACTGAGTGTCCCCAGAAAGACACTTGTCCCCTCTGGTCCAAGCACACCAGCTTTCCAGACTGTTCCTTATCCCAGGGAGAAGGGCATAACTGGAGGATGTTCCAGAACCCGTCTTTGTAAATACAGGTCATTGCAGCAGCTGCAGCTCAGCAGGGCTATCCCAGACCCACGGCTCTCTGGGTCACTCTCTGCTTCCTGCGAGTTATTTGCTCCCGCAGCCATAGGTCTGCATGCTTGATAGAATTCCAAATTTCCCAACGCATCACTTGGCACAGCCACCGCTGCCCTGCCAGTGCTGCGGGACACGATGCAGGACGCACTGCCTGTGCATGGCCCATGGGCTCTGCTCTGACCTTGGTGCCAGCTGTGGCACAACCTGGTTTGTGTCCCCCTGCCCTGCCAGACACCCCTGGCACAGGTCTGGCCACGCTCCATGGTCATGTCACCTAACATTGCCCTGTGCCTGCTGCTGCCCTGCCATCCAGGGAGTCATTTCCATGTCCCTCCTCCCTGGGCTCCCCGCTGCTGCAGACAGCATCCCCAAAACTCCCCTCTGCCCCAGATGGGAGCTAGGAGAGGCCGGAGGGCTCTGGCACTGCAGGGGGGCCGAGCTGCGGGAGCTGGAGGCACCCACTGTTACCAGGACAACTGGGTGCTCTCCATAGCTGCATGTTGCTGCTGCATCCCTGCAAACCTTTCCCCCAGCCGCAGCACAAGCTCCACCAGCCCAAAGCAAGGTGAGAGGGGTGCTCAGCCCCCCACCAACCCCCCAGGCCAGGCAGAGCTCGGGAAGGTGCTGGAGATCCTGCAGCTAAAACAAAGCATCTCCTCAGTGACCCGGGAGTGCATGGAGCCCCCAGCATCCTCCTCACCCCTGGGAACTGCTGGGATGTGGGAAAAATGCTGATCAGGGCTCTCAGCCTCGCGGATTCTGGGGGCTGCGGACCAGCGCAAGCAGGGCAGCTCACAGGGCACAATTAGAGCAGCACCTGCACGTGCAGAGGTTATGACACAGGGGCTTGGCCACCTGGATGGGAATTAGACCTGTCCGTTAAGGCAAGAGTAACCAGCCTGGTTGACATAAGGTCCCTGGTTCCGCCACAGTCATCGTGCTGGTGCTGCT
>NW_010390652.1:19116-19480 GCF_000710305.1 Buceros rhinoceros silvestris | reverse complement strand
CCAGCTGAGTCCCCCCACCACCACCACCAGGCACCCGGCACTACTGCGTTCCCAACGCGAGGTTCTTATTTCCCCCTCATTTGGCACAGAAATCAGGGACAGGGGAGAGTCACCGAGGTGGCAGCTACTCTGTGCCTGGCCCTGGATGAGGATTCAGGGAAGAGAGCGGAAGGATGTGGGGATGATGCAAGCAGCCCCCAAGCTCTGGGGGGAGCCCCCTCTGTCTCCCCTGAGGAGGCAATGGAGCAGCAGCTTTTCAGAAAGGCTTAGCAGGAGCATCGCGGCTCAAACCGCGGGGCAAGACAGGAGGCGAAGGCAGCCCCCAAGAAGCCGGTAACCACAGCCGCCTGTCTGAATTGCTTCC
>NW_010390652.1:18245-18841 GCF_000710305.1 Buceros rhinoceros silvestris | reverse complement strand
CTGCTCCAAGGAACCTTCACGTGGAGTCTTCTGCTGGTGCTGGCAGGGAGAAGAGCAAAGGAAAAGGGGCGAGGGGAGCCCGTGCGATGAGCAGGAGAGGAAGGATATGAATAAGCTCTGAAATAAATCCACTCAGGGGGTTGTTCCGGACTGAGAAGCATGGCCAACAGCGATACCAAGAGGCTTCCA
The DNA here is from genome assembly GCF_000710305.1 of Buceros rhinoceros silvestris. Lineage (NCBI taxonomy): Eukaryota > Metazoa > Chordata > Aves > Bucerotiformes > Bucerotidae > Buceros > Buceros rhinoceros. The sequence continues at coordinate 18,652 of NW_010390652.1, read as the reverse complement.
GACCGACGGACACAGCCTTTGTGCCCAGGAAGACGGGTGTCAGCTCAGTGTCATCATTTTGGTTTTTTCCAGGCATTTTGTGAGCTGAAGGACAGACCAGGGCTGACCCATGTCCATCTGTGTCAACACGGAGGACAGCGTGAAGGACTCGACATGCTGGGGAGAGTTTCTGGGAGAAACTGGGAGGAATTGGGAGAGTTTCTGCCAGGTAAGGGTACGAGGCTGCTCCTGGAGCTGTAGGATCGAGGGATGAGCACAGCATCGGAGGGGAGCCAGCACGTGGGACACCTTCAGAATTTTCACCTCCAGGTCTCCACGGTCCAGAAAGCAGCCCTGCGCCATCCCAGGGCTTCGGCGAAGATAAATCCCTCCAGATCCCAGCATGAGCCTGGCAAGGAGCAAGCTCA
>NW_010390652.1:17831-18093 GCF_000710305.1 Buceros rhinoceros silvestris | reverse complement strand
ATCCCCCCCTCCGCCGGCCTGCCCGCGGCCTCCGGCCACCGGAGCCATTTCACCACCCGAAGCATCAGTGGTCCCCAGATCGCGCCAGCACGTGAGCAGCCGCTCAAGAGCGAGAATTTTTGCATAAATATTCATCTCGATTAATATACATGAGGGCTGCAGAAAGCCTGGCTGAAGCTGGCAGCGGGGATGTTATCTGGGCTGCTCTGTCCTGCAGGAGCACCGTCGTTCACCGCCGGCACCCAAGGGGTTTTTGCAGCAG
>NW_010390652.1:17280-17699 GCF_000710305.1 Buceros rhinoceros silvestris | reverse complement strand
AGCACCGTCGTCCCCCGCCGGCCCCCAGGGGGTTTTTGCAGCAGCAAACCCCAGGGGTTGGATGTTAAGAAGCCACTTGGCCACGTCCCCTGTCTCCTTCTCAGCTGGGAGATGGCACCTCTGTGGGTCTCTCCCCAAGGGGGCTGGAGCCCCAGTGCCTCCCAGTAAGCTATGAACTGGGATGTGTGGGGCGTGGGAGGCTGTAGGACACAAGGTCAACATGGATTGCACCTGTGGGAGGCTGCCCTGGTCGCCTTTGCCTCGGCTGCTCTGTGCTTTGCACTCCCTTGATGACAGCCGTAGCCATGGCACGGTGACATCGAGGCCACCTTGCCAGCGCGCGGGGAGATGGATCTGGATATTTTCAGCTCCCACCATGGAGGAAACCAAGGCAAAAGGACTGGCCCAGGGCTGCGGGG
>NW_010390652.1:16731-17089 GCF_000710305.1 Buceros rhinoceros silvestris | reverse complement strand
AGCCCGTGATGCCGGAGCTGGCAGGGCCAGGGTACGCGTGGCTCTTCCGGGACCTGCCTTTGTCACTCCGCCAGCAACCCGGGGCATAAACAAGTGCCTGACATTTTCGCACCGCTGCCAGGCTCCTTGGATAAAAGCAGAACATAATTAGCAAATTAATCAGGAGACAATAGCCGGGGATCTAAGGCTGCCGAGCTGTCACTGGCTCCATGTGGAGCTGACCCTGGCCATGTTCGGGGCCGGGCAAGCCGGGGATGGCCGCGCTTGGTGAAGGGACAGCTGCCATCCCCATGTCCCCACATGGCTCATGGCCTCTGCCACGTCCCCCCTGCCCTTTTGCACCCGCGGCAGCGGCGGG
>NW_010390652.1:11553-16614 GCF_000710305.1 Buceros rhinoceros silvestris | reverse complement strand
GGGCGGCTGGCATTTCGTGCCCTGTCAGGAGCCTGGGAATGAAACCTTCAAAGGGCAGCACCTTCCCTCGCTCAGCAGAACGTTTAAAAACCATGAATCACAGTAAATTTGCATTCAGCATATTAGACGCCCTGCAAATACGGCGAACCTCGTTCAAACACATTTTGGTGATAAAATGATATTGACTCTGAGTAATTAAAAACCATTTCCATATTCAAATACGGCTGATTGAGGAGAAATGCCTTCCTTTTAATTGCCTGGAGGGGAATTATCAACTTTTGGAGCGTGCAGCCCAGCAAATGCATCTTCACTTGGCAGCCTGCGAAAGGCCCGTGGAGGAGGAGGAGGAGAGGAGGAGGAAGAGGAGGTGTAGGGAGCGGAGGAGGAGGAGAAGGAGGTGTGGGAGGGCTGGCACGCAGGCAGCACGCAGGGTGAAGGTGTGAGAAGCTCTTCCCTTGCATGGCTGCCTGGTCCCCAAGGAGCCAGGGATGATGCCCCGGCTCGACCCCGAAATGACGCCCTCCTTGCTCCTGCCTCGTCCACAGGGTATTCCTGGACAAATGGTGGCAACAGGGCTAGGGGCTGCACCAGGCTAGGGGCTCTGGAGAGACCCAGACTCCCTGCTGGATGCTCTGGGCGAGCTTTGAGCAGATCCTGCACAAGGCCATGGCAGCAAGAGGAGCAGGGACGTGTCCCAGGGCCGGTGACAGCCCCTCACCACCTCATCTTGGTCATTTGTGAGTGCCAGGAGAGTGCCCAGATGCTGTGTTCCATCCCCAAACCCCCCTCTCCAAACCCACTACTGCAGCCCAGCTGCCACCAGCACAGCCCCTCCTGCACCCCCAGCAACCCGAGTGCCACCACACCATCACTACTGTCAGTGTCCCCGGAGCACCGGGAGGGACAGTGAGGCTCCCTGGGCACGGAGCTCTCTGGGCCACATTTCAGAGCCCCTCCAGCACCTCCCAGCAGGATTTTGGCCTCTGCTCGGTTTCCTAGGGAAACCAGGCTGCAGCTCGACTCAGCCTCCGCACGCGTGGGTGTGCACGGGTGGGTGTGCGTGTGCACGGGGATGGGGGTGTGCACAGGGATGGGGGTGTACACGGAGATGGGGGTGTGCATGGTGGGTTGTGGGTGCCCACATCCTCCCTCTCCCCTCCCAGTGCCTCCCAAACACCTGAGGCAGGGGCTGGAGTGGGGCAGAGCACCCATTCCTGGGTGCCTCTCTAGCAGGGATCCCTGGGGATGATGCAGGTCCCACACCATGAGGATGCTCCGTGCTGCCTTGCCACCCCCAGCCCTCAGGGCCCGGCCGAGGGTGTTCAGCACCCGGCAGAATTGTGTCTGGCCTCCTCGGGGCTCTGTGTGGGGCAGGAGGAGGGCTCAGCCCCAGCTGTCCCCACGTCCCGGCGGCACGCGCCCCGCAGCACGGCCGTTTCCACGCTCCATTGCCCTTTGAACAGATTCGAAAGTGCATTCGCTTTGCTCTCATCAATCTCCTCTTGCCTGAAGCTGGTGCTTGCTCCATGGGGATGGACCACGCTGGTGCAAAGCCCTGTGCCCCATGTCCCCAGCTATAAGGGACACGCAAGAGCCCCCCCAACGCTTGCACCTAGCACCTTGGGGTGCATCCAGAGCCTGGGTGCTGGACCAGGGAGGCTGTGGAGGGAGAACGGAGGAAGGGAAAATGTGAGGAGGGGTCAACCCTGCAACCCCCCCAGGACAGCCTTGCTTTGAGCCACTCTGTCTCAACAGAGCCATGGGCCTCCTGCTTCTTTGAGCAAAACTTTAGCCCCCTTGATAACCCCCTTCCCAGATTTGGGAAGGGCAGAGGAGTCACCCTCATTAGTGTCAAACAGAGCCGTTGCACCCAATTCCTCCTGCAGCGTCTGCAAAAGACACACCTAAACGGACCATTATCCCTCCCCAACAAGTCCTGACATCAGCAGGCGAGATCTCCCACCGCGATCAGAGGGCGAAGGAAGAGGCAGGAGAAGCCTTCTCCAAGAGCAGAGGTCGTGCATCGCCTGTGCCGGGCTGGCCGGGGACTGGGAGGAGCAGAAGGAGCCGGCAGCGAGCTGGGCAGTGCTGCCCCTGCACAGGCTGTGTACCAGGACAGACACGGGGCCACCAGAGCTGCGGATCAAAGGCCATGTCTCTGCCAGCTCCAGCTTCCAGGCCAGCCTGTGGTCCGTCATTAAGCTCACACTGATGAATTTTCCATCTAGGATTGCCGTGATGAACCCGAGGAAGGTCCTTCCCTCCCCAGCATCGCTCCTGCCTTGTGGCCAGTCCGAGCACACAACCCCAGCTCGCAGAGGGGCTGCTGAAGTTTTTGAAGGGTTTGTTGTTTTTTTTTATAACCCACAGCCAAAGGCACTAAACCTGCTCCAAAGTCATCAGGGAGGACCACTGTGCTCCTGCGCCTCCGGGATTTACAGGGGCACTGGTCCTGTGATGGGGATAAAGCCAGGCTCCAGGTACCACGGGTCACTCACAGGAGCAGCCAATCCCTTCCGAACCCCTCCATCCTGCGGGGTTACATATCCCCCGCCCAGGCACCCCATAGCCCTGCCCCACGGAAGCACCATGGCACGAGCAGGGTCATGCCCAGAGGGACCCGACAGCCCCAGGTCCATCTCGCCCTGGCACCCACTGCTGGCGAGGGAAAAATGTTGAAGATAAAGCCAGAGTCAGAGGAATTAAAGAACCATAATTAAAGAAAATTTTGCAGCACGTCGAAGACAGAAGAGGATCATTGTGTTTGCCTCCCACATCCCAGATGGATGCACGAGGGCTGCAGACAACGCCGGAGCATGTGAAGAAGAGGAGGAGAAGGGAGCGAGCTAGTCCGGGATGTGTGTGAGCAGAAATTGAATTTTTATCAGTTTCTATGTAGATTGTGTTTATTCATCTGTCTCCTATCCATCTCCCCCTGCATCTCCCTATTTCTTTAACCAAATTACTTTCCTCCTTTGGCCTAATTTTGTTTGTACAGATAGCAGCTGCTTTCTTCCATTTCAGCATAAAAAATCCCATTGTCAATGAGGTGCTATAGATCCCCGGCAGAAGTTTTAGCAGCTTCCCAGAGCACATTAGCCTTTTGCTCCCGCAGAGCCGCATTTCCATCACAAAAAGCTGATGCTTTTTCTGCCTGCCCTTGCAGAAAAGGTTCCTGCCACCTCTGCCACCATTGTGGGGCCGCGGGCAGAGAGGATGGGCGAGCTGGCACGAAACTGGTCCAGCTCCCCTAGTGACCTGCACTGGCAGCAGCAAGGGGCGAGGTGAGCCCAGAGCAGAGCCTTGGGGTGCTCCCAAAAGCCAGGAGCCCTGATGGGAGGCCAGCAGCCAGACAGGACCCTGTATGCCAGGGCAGGACCCAACCCTGGTGACCCTGGGGAGAGCATCCCACTGTGACAGGGAGCATCTCCAGACCCATCCCCTCACCGTGGGTGACCCAGGGCCAAGCTGAGCACGTTTCTTCCATCCACAAACTCCCAATAACAGCCACATGGTCCTGCAAAACTGGAGAAATTTCCCAGGGAGACCTCGGCTCCACCAGTGTGTCCTGGGGAGACGCAGCGGGCTTTGCCAAAGGGGTGTTTCCCGGGGAGAGCTCCCCGGGTGGACTTTGCTGTTGGAGGGGGAGAGGAGCCAGCAGCCTCATGCCACCCTCCCCTGCGCCAGGAACCGGCTGCTCTTGGCACCTCCTTAGCTAAGAAAATTGCTTTGTGTGGTGCCTCACATTAGGGAAACTCAACTGCGCAGCGTGATTGATTCTCCCCCAGGGTCCGCCATTAAAAATGTATGGAATTACTCATGCAAAGTCCCACTTACACATGGGTCTTTTGTGAGGACATTAAAATACCAGCGTTTGTCAGTCACTTACCCACTGTTTGCGATTTGCTCCCATTTATTATCATGAACAAACCAGCATTGATTCTATTTTCAACTCCTTACACGTCACTCTGAGTTCCCAGGCTCCCCGGCGGGGCGGCGCGTACTCAGCACAGCGGCTCTTGCCCCCCTGGCCCGGTACCCACTCGAGCCACAAACCCCACTTTGGGGAAGGCCAGGGGATGTTCAGGATGCTCAGGATCATGCTCCCCCATCCCCTCTCAGCTCCTTTCGCACCTCTGGTGGGTGCAAAGCCCCCGACGAGAGGCCGGGGGAGCATCAGGGTGCTTGGGGTAGGAAGGGGCTTTATCCTTGACCAGGAGCCGGGCTCTCCCGCAGCCCCTGCCCGGCGTTCCTGGCATCCCTCCAGGTCAGGCTGGCTGCGGTGGGTGTGCAGCCGGTCGGGAAGTGGGTGCCGCAGCAGCCCAGGCTGCGGGAGCTGGAGGGGAACAAGCACATTTACACACATGGCACAGGGAGGAGAAGGAATGTGAAGAATACAATATTTGTGTTCACCGGGTTCCTCTCGCTGGGAGGAACGGGGCTTGAATCACGTAACGTTTCCCCTCTGCTCTCAAAGCATTTCAGCTTGTAATGCATTTCCCTGCCCGCCTGAGCACCTTGCAGAGTCAAAAAGACAAATTTCCCAAGGCTTCAAAAGCTGCTGAGAGCCACAGCTTGGCGCTTCAAAAGCATCGCTCATTTACCCAAAGAGCCTCGGCGGCCCCTGCCCTCCCTCGCTGCCCTCTCCACTCCCATCCCAAATGAACTGGGCTCCAGGTGAGGGTGCCAAGACCAGCCCCAGTCCCCCAAGCACAGGGGGACCCAGCACAGTGCCTCCCCCTGCCCACCCACCTGCCGGGATGGGGGAGCCCCAAAACCCAAAAAGCAGAAGAGGGTTGAAAGCAGGGCGGGTTTGAGGGAGGACCCGGGACACCTGGATCGGGCCCTGCACTTGGCCACGACAGGGTGTGGTGGAGAGGAGCCTGGCGCAGGTGAGGACGGTGCCGTGGTCACCATGAGCAGCACCCACAGCGGCAGCAATACCCTGAGCACCGGCAGTCATGGCACCTTCTGCCACCAGTGCCCAACCCCTGGCCAGGGCCGGATGCTGGCAGGAGACTGTGGCGGGGCTCGGGCAGGACCAGTTTCCCAATTGCGCCC
>NW_010390652.1:9750-11505 GCF_000710305.1 Buceros rhinoceros silvestris | reverse complement strand
AGGGCCGGATGCGGGCAGGAGACTGTGGCGGTGCTCGGGCAGGACACGTTCCACAATGGCGCCTGGTAATTGCATCTCCCAAAAAGCAATTACTGCATACACAGCCCCGCGGCTGTGGAGGCCAGAGCTGGTTTATTTACCCAGCCCTGGAAAACCCCTGGCACCAGGGCAGGACGTTTAACCTCCTGTTGAGTGGCTGTGCCAGGCCGTGCCATGCTGGTGACACCGTCACGGCGGGCAGCCTGTGCCAAGCTCCCCTGCACACCACCAGCCCGTGCCTCAGTTTTGCTTCCCTGTTCGTATCCTACAGACAGGTTGAAGCCAGGACAGGGTTAAATCATGATCGGGGGTTTAACCCCAAATGCTACTCCCAAGGCAGGGGCACAGCTGAGATCCTGCCCCATTTCTCCTGCAGGAGACTTGGATAAGATTTCCTGTGGAGAAAAATGCATCGTCTGGGGCTTGAGATGTCAAAGGGAAAAAGAAAACAACAACAATCAACTAAACAAAGCAAAAGTTGATGCTTCCCTCCAGGAGTGAAACAAGCGGCAATGCCAAAGTGAGAGCTGCCACTTGGTTACGGTGGCTCGGGCAGACTTTGTTCATTGTGACTCTTGCAATCAGGGAAAATCAAAACATTTCGCAGCCAGCGAAATCCCCGTGAGGGAACCATCAGCTCTCACCAAGCCTCAGCTCCCCAGCACGGAGCTGGGCAGCAGGCGCAGGCGGGCTCTGAAGTGGTTTTAAGAGGAATGGGGGGAAGGAGAAGCCTCCCCTCTCCCCTCCATCACACCTTCCCACACAGAAGGGGTTTGGGGACACCTCCTGCCCCTTGCACACTGCAAAGGCAGCGGCAGGTCCCATCTGATGTCTAGGAGCAGGGCGAAGCATGTACCCACATCTATCGGCCAGGAGACAGGCGAGGAAGAGCTTTTTTCTTCCACATGATGGACCTGCTTTGAAACTCTCTCTTCAGTGGTGCAGAAGGAGGAGATGACACCTTCGATCATTCTAGCTCGCCAGGGCAGAAAGCTGTGGGGCAATGGGACGTGCCAGCCCCCTATCTCACGCCAGCCCCTTCTCTCCGTCCCAGTTTCCCCCATTCTCCAGGAGAACCACATCCACACACCCACCTCCTGGAGGGACCAACCCATGGGGCATCTCATGGCGAAGCCTCCGTGGAGCACCATGGCCCTGTGCCCACACAGGTCCCACCCCGGTCCCCAGCACAGGGAGGGGACCACCCCATGGCTCCCCCCAGGCATCCTCAGGCACCGAGGTCAGGATGGCACCGCCAGCCCCGGAGCTGGCTGCGAGCTGCGTGGCGAAGCAGCGCGGCGAAGCAGCGCGTGCAATTAGTAAATTAATTATCGAGCGGTAACGGAGATTTCATAGCTCGGAGCTGTCACATCAACAGTATTTTGTCAACCAAGATGACGACTGGTAGAATTATTACTGCGGTGCTGGGGCTGAAAAAGGAGGAGAGAGAGACTTGCAGAGAGAGGGAAGGATAAAAATATAAAGGGAAGAGATAGGAAAGAACAAGATAAGTGGGTTTTGTTGCTAATGGAAGCTGGCACAGGGACAGAATCGCAACTATTACAAGACAACACACTACACTACTAGCAGCTCTGAATGATCCTCTCAATTAACAGCCAGCACAAAGGAGCCCCTGCCCACCTCCAAAACCCAGCATCGGAGCATGCACAGCCCCACGGGAAACAGCCGGTCAGCCACGTCCCAAAACACGTGGCT
>NW_010390652.1:9035-9638 GCF_000710305.1 Buceros rhinoceros silvestris | reverse complement strand
GGGGGGGGGGGGAGCCTGTGAGGATGCTTGGCATGGGGAGGATGCTCAAGGCAGAGGGATGCTCAGGGCAGAGGGGGTGCTCGGAGCAGAGGGCAGCGAGCCCTCAGGATTCTCACGTAGAGCAGCCCCAGGCACTGACGACAACTTTGCTTTGCCTTCCCTCACTTGGACCATTTGCATTTTGCACGCTGAGCTGCAGGGATGTACCAGATGGGTACACGAGCAAGAGTGAGCATGGCTTAGGGATGTACCAGATGGGTACACGAGCAGGATTGAGCATGGCTCCCTGCCCCCTCCTGCCACCCCAGCTGGGGTGGGGGAAGGAGAGGGACCCAGTAGAGCAGGGCCTGGCTCTGGCAGTGATGGACGATCCTCCTGGCACATCCGGAGCCGGTGGCTGCAGAACCCCCCGCCCTCCCACTTGGGAAATTGATTCCTCCGCTTCCCACCCGGCTCCCGCTTTAAATATCCCCATTTAAATGCAGATTGTGCCGTCTCCCTGCCACCGCCTGGTGCGGAGCCGGGGCTGGGGGGTGCATGGGCACTCTGGGACCTCGACCTGCTGCTCCACTCGAGGGGGGGACAGAGGATCCGGGGCAAACA
>NW_010390652.1:8244-8705 GCF_000710305.1 Buceros rhinoceros silvestris | reverse complement strand
CCGCGGCTGCGGCACCCCGGGAGGGACGCGTCTGCTCCCCTGTCCCCAGCCCCGGGAGTGGCAGATGCCAAGGGGGGATTAGGAGACGTGGGCAGTGCGGCTGCGCCCTAGTTTTTCAGAGCAAAATCTGGAGGGGGAAGCAGAGCTGTTTTGTGAGCAAATACAGCATCTGTGCCGACTGGCAGAGCTCACACCCACGGCCCCAGGGCTCCCCGGCTGGGAGCGAGCCTTCCCCAGCCCTCCCTGCACACCAGCACCCACCTCAGCGGGGAGAAACCGGGCTGGGAGAAGAAGGAGCAGGAGGGAGATGGGGTGGGATGGGAGCCCATGGCTGTGGGCAGGGGTTTAAGGGTCCCCCAGGTCTCTCACAGGAACATTAGTTCATGAGTAGGGTGATGCACACCCGGGCATCATGAGCTGGGCAGGGATCGGCAGGGCTGGCACGTGCAGCAGACCAGCAC
>NW_010390652.1:6061-8161 GCF_000710305.1 Buceros rhinoceros silvestris | reverse complement strand
TCGGCAGTGCTGGCACTGGCAGCAACCACGTACCGTAACTTCTGAGGGGAGCGAAAAACAACGATGGGTTTGAAGCAGCAGCAGCAGGGCTCCCAGAGGGTCCTTTGCCAGCTTCTCAAAGTGCTTAATTCCTTAAGCCGCGGGAGCAGCCGAGATTCATGGCAGCGCTCCAGAAATATCCCCCCTCACCGTGTGAGGAGGAGTCAGCTCTGGGCTGTGAAGCTTTTCCTCTACAAGAGGTTCCAAACCCGGCTGAGCCTGGTCTCCCCGCACCACCTCCTCCCAGAAAGATGCTGATGGGGACCAGCCGGCAGCGATGCCATGTCCCCTCCCAGCATGGCCAAAGACAGCTCGCACGCTGCCACCAGCGATGGCACTCACCCGTTTTGGGTGGAAAACCAGAGTTTATGGCAGCTTCTGGGAAGAGGGCAATCAGTGCTGAGGGGAGCTCGAGGATCCAGGGAGCCCCGCTCTCACCCCCCAGCACCACTCTGTGTTCCCGTGGTCCAAAATCACCCCCTAGGGCTGAGGCTGGCAGAAAAGCACTCTTCTTGCTGAAATTAAGGAGAAGCAGGGCGAGCACAAATAGCGTCTACATATTCAAACGCCTTAATTCTATTTTAACACCTCTTTGGATATTTTTGTCACAGCAGAAACACACCAGGAGGACAAGGCCAGAGAAAGGGCAGGAAACGAGCTCAAAATGTGGGGCAGAGACAGAAAATATAAATCCTAACCCGGACGCGGGAGCGGCTGAGACCTCTCCCGCTCATCACACCCAACACCTTGAGCCACAACCTCCAGGAGCTGCCACTGCTGCTGATGAGATTAAACGGGGTGAGAAAGACATGTTTGCTCCATACATGGTGGATTTCTTCACGGGGGCTTAAAATTCACCCAAATGGGGGTCATTTGAACATCTCCCCTGGTCTAAACCGGTGCTTTCATGCCGGGATTCAAGTCTGCACCGAAGTTTTGTGCCAGTGGAGGAGGCTGGGAGGGGAAGACGGGTGGTTTAGGTGCAGGTGAGTGGATCACAGCCACGCTCTGGCACCAAGGGCTGCACCAAGCCCCCATCCCTGGAGAGGAACCCCGGCACTCTGCTGGCCCCCACCCCAGTGCAGGGGGCTCCTAAGTCCCAGAAGAGCCCTACGGCAAATGGTTTAATACTGGCAGCCAGGCAGGCAGCCTGCTGATAATTAACTAACAGATACCCCGCCGTGCTGCCAGCCCTGCTTTGCTCCTTGCCCCGTAAATAATCACAATCCACTGAGGACCGTGGAGGGGGAGCAAAGGGATGTGACTGCTACCAGGCAGCCCTGTACTGGGCACACCCGGCAAGCCGGGACCAAGAGGACAGGGTGGTCCCCAGCGCCCCTGGGGCAGAACCGTTTCCCTCGCTGGCTGGCTGGGTAAAGTAGCGGGACCCTCGGATCCAGGCACAGGGGGGATATTTCAGGGCGAGGGCAGCCCCCCAGCCATAGCCAGAGGGGACCAGCCAGGGCTGGCTCAGCAGCATCCTTGCCGGTTGCCAGGACAACAGGATGTGATGGAGCCATCTCCATCAGGGCGATCAGGGAGGTGGTGGGGTGGGGTGGATGCAATCAGCCCAGAGGTTTGAGGTGCTGAGGAAGCTCCCCCAGGCTGGGGTCCATACTAGTCCCTTGGAGAACCCCCCCAAGAGCCCCCTGCATGGTGCTGACTGCAGTCCAGTGGGCCCCACATGGCCAGGGACATGTCCCCATGGCACAGGGCACCACGGGGACATGGGGAAAGTAGGACAGAACAGGGAGACCATGGGGACCAACGCCACAGCCCGGGAGAAGAGACAAAGCACAGCCCCAGGGTTGGCACTCAGACACCCCATCCCCACGCCTCTGCCTCTCCACAGACACGGGGCAGAGGCCAGGGGTGGGCAGAGGGACCACGGAGTCCTCTGTGCCCCACAGCATCCCACCACCCCGGGCAGCGGGTCTGGGAGCACCCGGAGGCTCCGAAGCAGCAATAAAGGTGCAGCTTCATTTCTTCGCTTTTGGTACCATGGCAACGTTTCCCACTTGGCTTAATTACAGAGCTGGCTGCTGCCTCGTGGGGGGTTGG
>NW_010390652.1:4943-5874 GCF_000710305.1 Buceros rhinoceros silvestris | reverse complement strand
GTGGGGGGTTGGGGGTTCTGGTTGTTCGCTGCTCCCCAGAGCCAGGGCTGCAGGACGGGAACTCATGGGAGCCAGAGGGTCCTTGCCCAGCCCCAAAGGACCATCCTCACAGAGCAACCCTGGCATGTGGCCAAGCTGAAGCCCCACTGGCATCCCACCCTGGCAGGCCAAGTTGGGAGGACTGGGGCCACCTGGGTGCCAGGATGAAGCCAGCAGAGCCTGGTCCTGTGCAGGGGAAAGAACCTTCTCCTCTTCCTCTTGGCATGGCCAACAGTGCCCTCAGCAGCCCTTGCCCCAGCTCATGTCTACCCTCACTGCTCCTTGAACCCCACAGCACGTGCTGGGGTGGCCCAGCCCATCCATCCAGGGTGCAAAGCAAGACCAGACTAAGGAGATCAAGCGTCCCCTGGTGCAGAAGCCCAATGTGTGCACACACCTTCCCCTGTGCTCCCCCTCCCCCCCCAAAAAACACCCCAGGCTGCAGTTTGCACCATTCTTGGCTCAGCGTAAGCTGGGATCATGGTATTGCTCTGCTGAGAAAACCAGCTTTGGGCTGGGTCCTCCCTGGGTGGACATGGGCAGGGTCCATCACACCAGGCAGCCCCTGGGCGAGAGGAGCGACGGTGCAGCAAAGCCTTGCAAGCCCCGCAGCATTTGCGAGTGACCAGCACCGAGGCAGGCAAATGCCGAGCGCTCGAGCGTCAAGTTCAGACGAGCAGCAGCAAGACATCTCCAGCCCCCTGGGGACCAAGTGGGGATGTCCCCTCACCGGGGTAGGCGAGCAGCCGCAGGGCTCCAGCGGTGAAGCTGCTGCCCGTGGCTCTTCATCACCAATTACAAACAATTATCCTCCCTCGGTGACTGACCCCAGCCCCGTGTCCTGGTGCCAGCTGGCCAGATGGAGCCTGGCCACGGCCGGCTGGTGAGGATT
>NW_010390652.1:0-4789 GCF_000710305.1 Buceros rhinoceros silvestris | reverse complement strand
CACGCTGCACCCGCCCAGTCAGAGCCCGTGGGGAGCATCGGGCTGAGCCCGTTCCCTCACCACGGGGAGATTTGGGAGCCCACAGGGGACAGCCAGGACTGGGGAGGAGGCAGCAGTGGGGTGGGAGAGCATCTCTGGAGGAATGCAATTTAGTGCAATTAAAAAGAGAGAGGAAGGGAGGTGTAAAGGAGCCCTTCTGAAGCAGGGACGAGCGTGAGAAAAAAGAGGAAAAAAAAACAAAACAACCCAACCCAGCAGCGGCAAGTGTTGGGCTTCAAAGGTCACCTCTGGGCATGAATTTTAATTTCACACAGGATTTTTGTTCATTTGTTAATTATTTTCAGATGAAAAGGGAGATATTCCTGCAGCCAGCCAGGAAAGGGCTACAGCACCATTTGAATTTCAAAGGCAAGATGTTTGCCGGGAAGACAGAAGGGGAAAGGGGAGAAAGAACTTCAGGAGAGAGGGGCTGGTGAGGGTCCCCACTGCCCCAGCCTGGCTGGGGACATGCTGAGGGCACGGGGGGTTCTGCAAGAACCCCCAGCTACCACCAGCAGCCCTGGCCTTGCATGCACCGATCCCTGTCCCCCATCCCCTTGCCATGTCCCACATCACGTGCTCCCACCCCTCTCCCAAGGGACAGGAACACCAGGGCCATGTCCAGACCCCGGGTTGTGGAGGGGATGGGGACCATGGGGATGCTCCCCAAACCAGCCCCACAGGGGGAATTGCCTCTGCAGGGTCTGCAAAGGGCGGAACCGGGGGGAGAGAGGGGGCAAGAGCAAATGCCATCGAGAAAGGACACGCAGCGGGGGGAGAGCTGGCGAGCTCTTTGCTCCTCCATTTAGTTTTTAAGGCAGCCGTTTGCTTTTTATGGAGTCGAGGCCCAGGGAGGATTGGAGCGTGTTGCACGTAAAGCACAACCAGGCGAGCGAAGCCCCCGAGGGCTGCACGGCTCAGCAGAACAGTGCGTTATGCCAGTGTTACAGCCAACACCCCTAGCCCCCAGCTGAAAGGTGGGATGCAGCACAGCACAGAGCATCCCTGGGCACCTGCCTGGCTGGGAGGAGAAGGCAACCACAGGCCCCCAGGTCCCCACCACCACCACCTGGACAAACCCGCCCACAACTTCAGAGCTCAGAAACCCCCAGAAAATGAGCCCCCAGAAAAGCTCCTGCCCATGGCAGGGACCAGCCTCAGCTCCTTGGTGCACAAATATTGACGTCACTGCAGGTATTCCTTGTGTGAAAGGAATAGAGGAGTTTTTCCCATGGATGAAAGGAAATATTCCCCCTCTTCAGATAAATGCATTTATTCCAAAACAAGGGGTGGAATGGAGGTGTCCTGGGGGCCAGAGAGACCCTGCCGTGTCTCAGTTTCCCCATTCATCAGCTGGGGAGGGCCCTGGCTCTGCAGGCAGCCCATGCTCGAAGAGCTGGGAACGATCGTTACTTGGGAAGAGGAAGATTAGACCGAGGATTCATCATGATTTCTTGACTACTCTTGATCTCCCGCTGAAGCTGCCGGGGGGATTTCGCTCTCCTCAGCAGTGGTTCAGCCCTGCCAAAGGCAGGGAAAAGGCCAGTTTCAACAGCCCTGAGCCCGTTCTGATCTCCTCAAACTAAGTGCATTTACGCCTAACAAAGAATTAAACCACGGCAGTTGCAGTGGAGGAGAAGGTGGTGCACGGCAAGGGGGCTGGGAGCAAAGCAGCCACGATCCTGCTCCCTGGACAGGGGATGCTCACACAGCCCTACACTCACCTCTCCCAGCATCATCTCTCCTGGCATCAGCGATGCCAGTGGGACATGAGAGCAGCACAGGGTCCCGGTGACCTGACCCCTCCCGGTCACCCATCTCCACAGCCTTTGCGGGTGCCAAGACCCGTGGCAGCAGCCCAGGAGGCTACCCCAGACCTGGAGGTGACGGGCAGAGCCCAGGACACCCTGATGTCACCCATCCCTGGGTTATCCCCACAGGATGGGGACTTTCAGCCCCTCCTGGGGTCCCTCAGCTGCCCATCTGGGGTGAGTCGAGCCCCACTGTATAAACCACTTGCGTCACCAGTTCCCCCCGGGGTTTTGCTAACAAGGCAGCAACAAAAATCAAGGTCCAGGTTATTAATAAGCACAGCAGCTCGGCGAGGATGCGAGCTCCCAGCAGCACAATAAGTCAATACGGGCGAGCAAACCCCACACAGTTTGAACATCACAAGCTGCACCGGCAGCACCGGAGCTGGCCATGCCCATCCCGTCCCCAGGAGCGTTCCCGCTGCCAGCCCCCTGCCGCCATTCCTCAGCGCCCCTCCCGAGCTGCAGCGCTCTCCCCACATGCCGAAGTGCTCGCTATTTTATGTGTCTACAAGAAAATACCAAGTGAAGTTTGCAAAGATTAGGCATATTTAAATGCAAATTGTGTTATTTCTGGCTTGAAAAGTGTCATTAATACATTTTCTGCAATTTGGAGAAATCAGTGGCAATTATTTTTTTCGAAACGAACCATTAGCCAACTTTCATTTGAAGGTGGTGGGGGGGAAAACACCGAGAAAATCATTATGTGACTGACACATTTTCTCCCAGGTCTTCAAGCTGCTGAGCTGCTTTCTCATGTCAAGAATAATTACCAGGGAAAGGAGCTAAGGAGTACTTCCAGGAGCTCGATGTGTACAAAGCCAAGTGTCTTTTCTTACACCATTTACCGAAGGGTTGAACCACCATATGCACGATCCAACCGACCCAAGCCCTCGTGCCTGTCGGCTTTGCCCGGGCTTTGCCACATGGCAGAGCCCACTGACAGTGGCATCAGGGCTGCACATTTCACGCTGGAGCTTCTCGATGTGGCTTTTCTGCCAGCTTGCTGCTTCTGACACCACGACTTCAAAACCCCCGGCAGACCTTCGCCAGCATTCGGTGATGCTCGTACCCCCACACTTCCCACTCTGCAGAGGGATCTAAAAGGGTTTCTCGAGGGATGTCAAACACCCTGACCAAGGAGGAAGCTGGGGAGGGGGCTCTTGGCACAGCTATTGCCTCCCCCTCCAATGCCTGGGTAATGGCTGTCTCTGAAATCCGCAGACACCAGTTTGAATTCAGCGTTCAGTGTGATCTCCCGGCTGCTTTGCTGCTAAATGAAAGGAGAAGGAGGAAAAAGAAACTACGATGTGTGGTGAGATTAAAAGAGAAAGGGGAAAAAAGGCACCTGCTCTTATTTGATTCCTCCGGGTATGAGTGAAGAACAAATTTACATAACGCTGTAAGTGCTCATTAACCGGTGCTAAATGACAGGCACCTGCCTATGGAGCACACAGGGATACCTGCCACCTTGCCACTCCTGCCTGCTCAGCAAAGCCACTTTCAACCTTCAAAGCCACCCTGGCTACCCAGGGGGAATGCGGGCCAAGCTGGAGGTGCCAGGCTGCCGCTCAGACTGGGGGCCGGCTTCTCCCAGCACCGTGCCCAGGCTGTGTCGGATTTTCCCCTCTCTCCATCACCAGCTGGAGAGATTTCAGAGCAGCATATCACAGTTGGGTGCAGCACCCCTTTCGCCATGGGAGCCCCCGCCTCACTACCTGATCGATTCCCAGCCACCTCCCAGCCTTCCTGCCGAGCCCTGCCCGTAAATCCCCATCCCTTCACCCAGAGCCCTGCTGCCATGCCCTCCACCGGGTGATGGATGGCTGAGGGAGCAGGGTGAACAAAGGTGGGAGACAAAGCCCCCTCCCCCTCCAGCACCAGTGCAAGCCAGTGAGGGGCTGAGCGAATGGAGCCAGGGTCCTCTCGCTGGGACAAGTCTTGGCTGCAATGGCAGCTCCTCACCTGTGATGGATAGGCTCTGTCATCCTTCCTGACCCTTTCCTATTGACTTTTTTTTTAATACACATCATAAACCCCCAGCACAGCAGCTGCCACGGCCAGGCGGATGCCCACACATCACCTGTGGGCAACAGCAGGATGGGGATTGCCAAGCAGGCGATGGATAAGGGCTATAAAGCATCCCTGGGATAAAGGGTTGGCACAGCGGGCACGAAGCCGAGCACGACCCAGCTGAGGCGGCAGGGGATGAACATCAGCCCCACTTCCCAAAAGCCACTCACAGCCCATCCCTGGGCACTCTGAACCACAGAGGCTTTGCCACCAGCCTCTCTCAGGGGGATGAGAGTGGGGTCCTGCCCTCAGCATGGCTTCCTTTACTCCAGCAGCTAAATCCCTGCTCCTGGAAGGTGTCCTGGAAAATGCTCTTGGACAGCCAGTGGCCGCATGGGTGAAGCGCCTTCTTCCAGCCGAGCACAATCAAATTGCTCCTCATGGATCTCCACTTCCCGGAGTCGCGGTCCTGGGGTGCAACACCCTGGGAGGTCAGGCTGTGAGGGTCTCCGGGTGTCCCCAGGGCCATCCCTGCTCTCCATCAGCCGTGGTGAGCTGTGGGCAACGCCGAACCAGCACACTTGGAATCCGCCGGCTCAGCGCCGAGCAAAACCCGGCACGCAGCTGTTTGAGCCCCATAAAATACAGGCAGGTTACCTGCGGAATGCTTAATCAAAACCGCGTATTTCACCTGACGGCTTGATGGATCTCTCTGCTTTTAGTAGCTTTTTTCACGTCCTCTTTTGCTTCAATATGGATCCAATATCTCCTGCAGCGTCCAAAGCCATAAAGATAAAAAATGGGGTAATTGTGGCAGAAGTTTATTGGTGGGAAAATACACACGCAGAGAAACCAGCCCTGACAACTATTTTTTGGGCAGACGTGCTGCAGGGATAGACCCTCTGGCAGGAATCAATTCATCCTCT
>NW_010390651.1:10783-11115 GCF_000710305.1 Buceros rhinoceros silvestris | reverse complement strand
GGGAGAGGGGACGGCCAGTCACCTCGGGGGGGCCAGGCCAGCACTCAGATGCCGAGCTGCTGAAAATCTCCAAATTTAGCATAACCTTATTGACATCAATTAAAGTGGCAAATTGGAAATATTTGGAGCCTGGCAAGTGGTAAAATGAGCCCTTTATCCCCCACCAGCAGCCTGGTGAGCTATTGTGCAGAGGATACATTCTCTGCAAGGACACAAGAGGGGTTGTATAGAGCGGTGTCTCCCCTTCCTGCTCACCCCGACACCTTCCCCATCCCCTCCTCCATCACCTTCCTGCCGGAGTGGGGGCTTAGGCCGAATGAACGGCTCACGCC
>NW_010390651.1:7634-10522 GCF_000710305.1 Buceros rhinoceros silvestris | reverse complement strand
TCCTTCCCCAGCATTTGGCTGGGAGGGGGATGTGGGAGCAGAGGAGGCTGGACCCCTGCAGAGGGGGAGGCAGTGGGGAGGTACTGGGGAGGGGGGCAGTTAAAAATCCTGGAAAATCAATTGAACCCCAGCCACTGGGTTTGTCTGCAGTGCGGTAGAGAGACACAGGAACAAGCTTTGACCAAGTCAAGGCAGCGCGGTGGCGGCAGCAGAGAGATCAGACAGGATTCATTTACCCTCCCCTCCTTCAGGATTTTCAGCCTGCACCAAGCTCAGAGTTTGCTACTGGTCCCCAAAATTTAGCACTGGCTCAGCTGCCTCTACACCGCGGGGCAGATGGAGACTAAAC
Organism: Buceros rhinoceros silvestris; assembly: GCF_000710305.1. NCBI lineage: Eukaryota > Metazoa > Chordata > Aves > Bucerotiformes > Bucerotidae > Buceros > Buceros rhinoceros. Next base: position 10,173 of record NW_010390651.1, on the reverse strand, counting down.
TACCTCCAGTGCTCCAGGCTCTCTGGCACAACTTTGTAATCACAGTGATTAAGCCTTGAGGTATCTAGATGAAGTCGTTTTAGCCATAATGCTGTGTCAAATGTGCCCGTGGAACTCCCTGCCCCATGACAGCCCAAAGACTGAAAGACAGGGGGATGAGGAAAGGAAATGGCATTTAAATATGCAAGACAGGGTGGATTAATATGAGAATGGGGCTGTCATGCTTTTCTGTGTGGCTGTAACGAAAACCTCTCTGCCTCAAGGCTTCTGCAGCGGGGAAACCATGGGAGCGCAGCCTGAAGGTAGATTTTCCGGCCACAAAGTTATTTGTAACCTTGCACTAAAGCCGGGTCGCGAACTTTGATCTGGCCCAGCTACGAGTCCCCTCGGATGCCCCTGATCCCGCTGGCTGCGGACAGACCCCAGAGCTTCAGCATCCCCTCAGCTGGAGGTGTTACCCCCTGCACCTCTTCGCCCCGGCGGATATCCAGGACACTCGCACACACAGCAGCCGCCAGACATTTGATTTCATTCACAGCGGAATCAGATGTTTAAAACAATAAACACCCTTCTCGCATGCACAGACATGGGAATGAGGAGTTGTTTTTGGAAAGCTCCAGCGCGGGCAGCGCAAAGCCGGGCGGTTTCTCCTCTCCCTTCCTGAGCTGTCCAGGTCTGGCAGTGCTGCCCGGCAGGTGCAGAAAAGAAACTGCGCTACGAAACGAAGGGCAACTGGAACCACTCAGGCACAGGAGGGTTCTCCAGTGCTCTCCCTCCTGGCCATCTCCCCAAAAGAGTCAGCTGCTTTGTATTACCCAGAGAAAATAAAAGGCTCTTAGAGCAAGCAGCAGTCAGGTTAACACTTCCGCTAAGGGCCTTTTAAAAAGAAAGGGGATGTAAAGCAACGTTAGTAAATGAAACCCAGATTCACACTCTTCAAATTCAGAGGAGCTGGGACTGGAGAAGATACTCGCACAGCTCCTACCAGAGACAGTGACTGCCTTTAATCAGTCACAATCAGGACTGATTTCTAATCCCAGCCCTGCTACTGACTCACAAGGGTTGTGCAAGTCACTTAAGCTAGGACTCAACTCAACCAACCTTGGCTGTGTGAAGTTGAGTTTTGTGGGGATAGCCACAAAGTTTCTAGTCTCTGGTAATCCTCTAGAGTCCCTCTGCAGAAGACTGGTGCTTCTCAAGGACAATTCACCCCGTCCTAAAACCCCTTTCTGAAAAAGATGAGCTGAACATCCCTCTGGAAATCCTTGGTGAAACATAGAGGCGCCAGGATTTCATCACGGTGATGCCAGCGTGGTGAACGGATACGTAACTGTACGTGCGGAGGTTGGAGAGGGGAGATCATGGAAGGTGGCTGCGAGAGGCACATCCCTTCTGGTTGCTGCCAAGGAGGTAGGATGGCTGAGTGCTGCAGATGACCCCTGTAGAGGCTGCGGGGCTCAGGCAAGCCAGGAGCACTAAAGGTCTCTGTTTGCTCTGCAGCAACACTGACCGTGGGAAGCATCTGCCTTTTCCAGGCACGCTGAGAGCAATTTGGGGCTGAGCTCCCCTGAGACTCTGCTTGCACAGGTTTATCAGAGGACGGCAGCCAATCTTTCCCACCCCAGGACATGAAGGTGTTAGAAATAACAAGAGGGAACCGGAGACTTTCATTCCCTCCTCGCTATGCAGCCACCCAGCACAGATAACCCTCCACGAGCCCTCCCGCCTCGGCGGGCCCGTGTTAGCTGACTTCTTGTTTCAGCTGGATAAACTCATTTTCCAGGCAACTTTTGAACTTAGGAAAGTCTGGGGCACCTGGAAAAATCCCCTCTTGGAGAACGCAGAGTCCTTTTCCCTTTTCTTTTTGACCTTGCTTTCTTATAATTTATTACTTCTTGGTGCATTATCATCGCTAACTAAAAATCAATACCCACTTCACATCTGTAAGGTTTTATCTGGAGGGAAATCTGCGACCTGTCCATCAGAGTGATTGACAGCTTTCCCTTTCCCTCCCTCCCACCAGTTGTCTCGCTCCCTTTCCCCGTCTCCTTTCCCTCTGCTGCTGTCCCAAATGGCTCCCAGGCGTGGCGTGGGTCCGCACTTTGGGGTAGGTCAATAACCGCCGCGGTGCCGGGAGCCTCCGGCTTTGCTTCTACCCCTTCCGGAGGTCGTTTGTCATGGAGGAGAGGGAGTGGAGGTCTGGAGGTGTTGGGGAGACCAAGGTTACTGCACAAAGACCCTCCTGCATGAAAGAGAAAACCGCCCCCCTCTCGCCTCCTGCTGCTGCCTCCCTCCCCACCCTCCTCTCTGCAACTCCCCCCCTGTTCCCACCCCCGGGACGTTTCATCACTCTCTCCCATACTTTAAAAGAAGGGGAGTTAAAAAAATGTAATTAATTCCCTCCATTTCTGAGCTGGCCCTCAGGGCCTCTGGCCGTGGAAACTGTAGCCAGGGAAATGTGCACCCTTTATGATAAACGCACGCGGCTTTGGAAAGGGAAGCGCAATTAGGGACTTCGATCTGCGCCATCAGACCTTCC
>NW_010390651.1:983-7455 GCF_000710305.1 Buceros rhinoceros silvestris | reverse complement strand
TTGGGTGCGCTGAGGGGGCAGGAGGGGCTCGAGGGCCAGAGGAGTGATAGGGAGAGATATCACTTAGATGGAGCAGGGCGTGAGCGCATCAGGGAGGGCAGCAGAGAAGTTTCACAGCAAAACCTTGGCTGGTCTCCACGGTCAGGAGCTCTGTGGAAGCACCAGGGCAGCTCTGGCCATGCCAGACAGAGCGTACACCCTCAGAGTCCCCATGCCTCCTGCCCTGCACTGTCAGCTCGCGTCAGGCTTGCTGGGATACACAGCCAATAGATACCTACACCCGGTGAGGAGACACTGCCCCACGGCCAGGAAGACACAGCAGGACACGGAGATCAAACTGAACGAACAGAACGACAGGGAGGCAGGAGCCCGTGGACGGCGTTTTCCAGAGCGACCCCTGATTCTGTGGTGTCTCCATTTCTGGACACCCGATTTGACACAGCACCAAGCGTCCAAAATCAGAGGCTACCTTAGAAAAACGCTGCGTTTAGAAACTGCTGAGCCTGGCAAAGTTCTGAATAAAGGGGAGACGGAATGATCTGAACTAGCTGAAGGGGGTTAACTCCAGAGGAGCCGCCGGCTGGTGCCAAAGGAACGTAAACTGGGTGCCAGGCAGCAAACCGAACAGGGAAAAGCAGAGGGAGGGTCTCCTGGAGGATCAGTATGTCTGAGGCTGTGGTACTGCTTTCCCAGGAATGGGCAGAAATCCTTTGGGAAAGGCTGGAAATGGGATCGCTTTGAATTCCGGATACCACATCAGGCAAAAGGCACTAAGAAGTTCTCTGTGATGAAGGGCGTCTGCAGGCTGAATTCTCGCTTTGTTTCAGCTTCTGTGGGGTTAACACTTACCCCGCTTCCGAGGGAACGGGAATTCTGACAGGGGCCTGACGGCCGTGCTGGGAACCTCGCTGGATCTTACAGGTCTACTAACAACACGGACCAGGGTAACGATCCGCGTTGAGTTCCTCCAGGAGGACCTGGTGCTCAGCCATTTGCGGTTGATTCAGCTTCTGCTCTGGGGAGGTCATGCTCTAAGACCATTCCTAACTACTTGGTGGAGACCCAGTTTAATCTTTTCCATCTTTATTTTGCAGCCTGTTCAGCTAATCTTTTCCTTCGCCCTTGCAGAAGGCGACCCTTCCTCCTGTTAATGCTGTTTGAGCTCTGCGGATTCCTCTCCCTTGGTGGGAAGAGGAAGAGTCGATTGTTCTACACATGCATTAAATGGAAACAGAATGAAGAGGTGACTGGGACTGCGGAAAGCCGGAGAAAGAGTTGGGAGGAGATAAATACAGTTTCCCCAAAGATCTTCACTTGAAAGGAGGATAAGTATATGCAAATATGCCCCTAGGTAGGACTAAAATGACTTATGTAGCAATCCCCAACACTGTGCTCACTAAACCAAGCAATTAATTTTAAATATTTTCTAAATCACTCGGCCCAGCTGAGTTGTATCCCCATATGCCAACCCAATCTAGTAAGCACACCCATTAAATCTGATTTTGCAACCAGGCCAAGGCTCCAGACAGTGCTTCACACTCCGCACACCTCGGAAACATCTGACGTGGGTTCATTGTGGTCCCTTCCATCTAATGGCACTTCTGACTGAAGTTTGGAGTCTGGGGAGCAAATTTCACAGTAGCCTCCAATCAGGGGGGCTTCGCTGACTTCGAGCTCCAGTGATGCCACTGGAGGAAATGAGGAGGTGCCTTAACTCTCATCTTCTATGTTGTTGGGGATCGAAGTTTAAGAAACCTGCTGCTCCACTGCCTCACCCAGCCAGGTATTTACACCCTGTCGATCGGCACGGTACTGGTGCTGAAGAGAACGGCATTATGAGAACAAGTCAGCACAATCCCACAAGTCCTTGGAGCTATGGAAGCACTCCAGGGCTGTCACAGCCACTGCTGCCTAGCGGGAATGTCCCCCTTTCCCAACCTCCCCTACTCTTCTGGGAAATAGGTGGGGACGAGTGAAATGCCTTTCCCAAGGCCACGTGAAGTGAGTCACAAGAGGAGCTGGGGACAGAACGCAATGTGCCTGACTCCTTCCTGGTGTGTGTGGGACAGACCACATGAGATCCCTTCAAAGCGGTCAGAAACAGTTACTGCGGGCCTGTGCTTGAACACTGGTACAGTCTGACAGCGAACAATAAACCCAGAAATATAATCAATGCCTTTCAGTGACTTAAACATCTGAAGGATGTTTCAGTGCCATGGGGAGGGCAGTCTAGGACACAGCGGGTGAAATGGAGATGAGCATTTGTGTCCTAGAATGACCCTGTTCACTTAACGGATGAAAAACTGCCACACACTCATGATGGAGAGGGCTTGGGGAGATGCTGGGGGCGAGATGGAGCTGGGGGTGCAATGGTGAGCTGCAGCAAAGCAGACCGATGCAGGCTGCACGAGGGGAGGATTAGGGAAAAAAGGCGACGGGAAGTTATTACCTGATTGTTCAAGGCTATGGTGAGGTTCCACCTGGAGCACTGCATCTTGTTTTGGGCACCCTGCTTCTGTAGAGACGTACAAATTATGGAGAAGGTCTACAGAAAAGTTTCTAAGCTATTACAAAAGAACGGGAAGGTCTTTGCTATAAGGGTAAGAGAAATCGCTTAAGTCTGGATGGTCTGGGAAAGAGGAGTGGGCGCTTCTCGCAGTGGAAGCACCACGAGGAAACCAGAAGCGCCACAGGGTTATACATCCAATATGGGCTGTGAGAAATCCTGCGGTGGAAGGGCAAGCTGGAGGGGAAGGGCGGAGGCACCTCTGTGAGTGGGAATTATGTTAAAAACGGGTTGGTCTAGAAACACGGGTCACCATCCCTGGCATCCCAAACTCTGCTAGCACTTGGAGAAAAACAGATGGCAAAGTTTTTACAGTCTGGACAACAGAGAGGAAACAAAACCACAAAGAGGGCTGTTTAACGGAAAGGAGGTCCCAGTTCTACAGGCACCAATTTCACCAACAGGCAAAATCACGAGCTCAACCCCTGCAGAAAGGGGAGAGACTCGGCCAAGAGGGAAACCAGGGTCTTGCCACCTGAAAACTGTCCAAGGGGTTCGATTTTCTTGCACTGCTGAATATCTCCCCTCTGAAAATTTGTGCTTTACTAACCATTGGCATCATTATTCCTCGTGTTCCCTAAGCATGAAGTGGTTTTCCTGATTAAACTGGAATTGCTGAAGTATTTTACAGAGAATAACCAAAAGAAGACCAACGCTTCCCAGGCGTGCTGGTAGCCACCCCATCCTCCTTATTTCTGGGCATTAAGAGAGGTCACCTCAAGCAAACTCTTCCCTGATGCCGGTTTCCCTGGGAATGCCAAGTAAATGAGTCGGAAGGGAAATTCCAGGGGAAAATCCCTTTGCTGAGCTACGGAGCATGTCTGGGCAATTCTGCACTGGGTGTGAATTGCAGGGATATGGATCTTGCTTGTGGCACTTTGGAATCCACCAAGTCACCTGAGACGAGAAAGCAGAAAGGCACAAATGTGGAAAACTGGAATTCCTAAATATTTCCGAGCAGCGGGAGGACCCAGCTTAGGTTTGGCTTTGGAAATGGGCTGGGCTTGCCTCTTCTCTCTGCACCTATTTGTCCGTTCTGGGGTGAGCTCAGAGGTGCTGATGGCAGGAGGGGAATGACAAGCTTTTGGGGCTTGGTGAGAGATTCGAAACACCATGAAATAAACAAACACCCCACCCCCCCAAGGTCTCCTGCTAAATCAGCCCCAAATCTATTGCTGAGCATCTGCCTGACGTGAGGAACGGCAGGGCCGGAGATCACACAGCACAGCCGAGTCCCAGCAAATTAAAACCGGTTTATAAACTTCTGTAATTCCTCTCTTCAGTTGGCAGAGACTAACAAAGACAAACCCAAATTCACCGATAGGTCTCCTCTTCCTCTCCTCCCTTTCAATTTCTCTCCCTCATTTTATTTCTTTTTTTTCCCCCATTTCTCAGCTAAGCTGATCTGTGCTCCCTCACTATCACAACCCCCCGCGGACACTGGTAATGGAGTGCGGGTGCTGACTTACTGCTTCGAAACAAGATTTCCTGAGATCCTTTGAGTCCGCTCCACGCCTCCCCCTCCTCGCCTGCTTTTCTCTCTCCATCCCTCTCTTTCTGGAGAGTGGAGGGGAGCCTCTATCAATGAGAAAGGAGCTGCACTACAAAGAATCCCCCCGAGTGGCATATCCCAGCCCCGGGCGAAGCTGCTCGCTGCACTGATAGTCCTGCGTATCTGCTCCAGGACTCCTCTTTCTCTTCCCCCCCTTCTTTCTCTGATCAATCAAGGGCTGTAATCAGTTAAAGTCCAGCTTAACTGCAGCGTAAGATACACCAGTTAAGCAAAGCCAATGCCTCCAGGGTTCCCATCCTAAATACGGAGAGGTCATGGGGAGATGAAATAACCCTGATAAGTTCAGCCGGCGCAGGGCTAGCTGGGCTCGCTCCGAACGCTTAACTCGAGCTGGCAGAAGAATGGAAGAAAGGGAAAATCAGCAGCTCTTCCAGTCGCCAGCTCCTGTGCCGCTTGTTCGCTTGCTCTCTCAGTTCCCGGCTTTCCCGGGGTGAGGCTTGGTGCCTTTTTTAAAGTGAGGATTTCTCTTTTCAGCTCACCCTAATGAACGAATGACCCCCACCTTGCTCCTGTCTTGCAGCACCTCAGCTCAGTCTGGATCTTCTGAGGCTACTACAGGGATGAATTTTTAAATTTGTTAAGACTTTTTCCCTCACCTGCAGGAAAATCCCAGCTCCTGAATCCACGGAAATGCCTTTTGCAGCCCTACACTGCCATCGGCTTTCCCTTGGACTCCTCTCTGCTGCCAGGGAGCACTGAGGTGCTTTCAAAGACAGGAGCTGCCACTTCTGCCAAACATCCACCCCAAAACCCTCACGGGTTCTGAACTTGGGGGTAATGGAGCTGCAGCCACCGAGGTGGGGAGTCACGAGTTTAAACAAAGAGGAGAAGAGTGTAAAAAAAGAGGAGAAAAGAGAGGAGAAGCAAGCGGGGATCCTTGCTGATAACACTGGCTTTGACGGAGGATTACCGGTCCAGCCAAGATGTTCTGGCTTTCCCTGTTTTGCTTCATACTAAGGCTTCTCCCTTCACTCCAGAAACATCCGTTCTCAGAGATGGTCCAGGGGAAACATCCTTTGTATTAATTATTTGTAATCACCTTTACACTGAGTTCTTGCTGTGCTGGACCCAAAGAGCTCAGAGTTTCATAATGCTCTTCTTGAAGAGGAGGAGGATGCTTGGACTGTTGAGGGGACTTTCCCCGTGCAGAACAAGCCATGACCTGCTTCACTTTCTGAAGCCCAGAGCTCATTTCTGCCCCTCGGATGTGAGGAGTCTGGCAGGATTTGTTCACCATCAAATCCACCCCTGAATTCTACCTGGTCTTAATCCCCAACTCATGACTCTAGGTGAAGACAACAGGTTTGGATCCAAACACCACCGCGTCTGCTCCCATCTAATTGGACATTGGCCCAGTAGACATTACAGATAGGGGGAAAAACCACGTAGGATTCATTAAAAACCATGCGGACACACAAAGAGCAGAACAAAATCTCGAACCAGGAGCGATAAGGAAGCCCAAAAGGATTTGGGTGTAGGTAAGCATCCCTCTCGGAGTCCTCCAGCCCTTCCAGCTCTTTGGACTGGAGCTTTCCTGGGGTGTTAGAGGTGCTTACTTAGGCAGGGGATGAGATTAATTCTTCCCTGGGTGTTTCAGCTCTCCTGCACCTGGGGCCTGCTGAGAAGCAGCACAAATCCCAGTAAGTTTGCAACGATTATTTGAGTAGCCACCACAAACGGGCCAAGTCTTTACACAACAAAGTATAAAAGCAGAAGCTCCTGGGCTAACACATCATCAGCTGCGCCTCCTTCTTGTTTCTCTAGCCCAAATTGATTTTGTCTATGTCTGCAGACACTCCAAAACAAAATATCTTTTAGAATTCTAAAACAAAGCCACCAAGAAGTGATCTCAAGCATCAGAGCAGCGAAAAGCCCGTTTTCAAGCCCTTGCTTTTCTTAGGAACATCATTTACTGCTGTGAGCTGCGTGATCTTTAAGAAGAAAAAGATACCGTGATGAAAGGCAGCTGTCTGCTGGCAGAGCTAGGTCTGCTCCAAAGGGAAGATGTTACCTCACGAAAATTAAACCTCTTCCAAACAAAACCAGCCGTATGTTTCCTATGTGGGTGTGTAAAGCAGCTCACTGCTGCTCTCCTGCACAAATGCAGGCAAAGAACTTCATACATTAACCCCCCAACTCCCAGCTGAGCTACGAGCTCCATTCTATGAAAACATCGTGATCAAAAACCTCCAAAAAATGGAATGTCCTCTGATTGCTGGGTCGAGCTGTGTCCCTTGCCTGTCCTCCTCGCTGCAAGGGCGCAAGTGAAGGTGTCCCACCCGCGTATTCCTCGAGCGGAGTTTGTATGGCATCTCCTGCTGCAGAAGTTTGGA
>NW_010390651.1:0-220 GCF_000710305.1 Buceros rhinoceros silvestris | reverse complement strand
GGCTAAGCAGGGGAGATCACATCTCCCAGCCCCCCCCTCCCTTCTCAATTCCCCCCTCCGCCTCTCGTATAATGAAAGACAGAAAGCAGATGACAGAAACAATTTGTCAGCCAGTACGGGTGTCAGATGCCTAATTGGTTGCGCTGAGTTAGTGGAAAGTAAAGGGGGAGAGGGTCGAGGCTGGGGGGGCTCTTTCCTCTTTATCTGAGGCTTCAGGGTG
>NW_010390650.1:24553-27640 GCF_000710305.1 Buceros rhinoceros silvestris | reverse complement strand
AGGGCGAGGGGGCAGGAGTCCGGCTGCAGCGCCGGCGCTGCTGATCTCTCGGTGTCTCCTCTTCAGACTTGCAGATGGTCAACATTTCGCTGCGCGTTCTCACACGCCCCAATGCTGCAGAGCTGCCCAGCATGTACCAGCGCCTGGGCCTGGACTACGAGGAGCGAGTCCTGCCTTCCATTGTTAACGAAGTGCTCAAGAGCGTGGTAGCCAAGTTTAACGCTTCACAGCTCATCACTCAGAGAGCCCAGGTAAACTCCTCTGGGGGAGACTTACACTCAGATTACAAAGAAACAAATAAACTGTGGCTGTGGGGAACATTAATAACAGATAAAGGGTAAGTATATTAGGCTGGTAGGTGGTACATGAAAATGGAAAGGGCATGGACTCATATACCACTTAGAGTTTGATTCCACTACAGATACAAGCACTGATGCCGTATTACCAGCTTCTGAGAAGAAAAAGGGATTCATTGGTGTATAGGGTGCAAAGCCACGTTGTAATTTAATTATGGGGGCGGGAGAGGTGATTTACATCATTGCCCTAGTTAACAGCTGAATTGACTTTAAAGAAAGTTTACTACCTGGCCTTTCATGAGTCTCCGAGTCAGAGCAAATTAAACAGGGTCCTTTAAAAAGGATCTGACAAGTGAAGTGCATGAGCAGTCCACAAAGGAGAAAAACTTTCGGTAATAGATGCTACGGAAAGGTAGCAAATATTTCTGTTCAGAAAAAGATTAGAGGGTAGTCGAGGAGGTGGGGGTGGGGTGCAAAATAATGGAAGTATTTAGCTTTAAAAAGCCTATATCTGAAAGTTTGTTTTCTGGTAATTTGATTGCCAGGGATTCTGAGAATATTCATCACCTATTGCAGCTGAGGGAGAGAGAAGTTGCTGGTCTTCTTTTAAAAGGCTTTAGAGGAGATCGTGCATGAGACTGCTAAAGAGGATAAGTCGTGACATGAAATACAAAGCATCTCTTAACTGGTTTCTGATGCATGACAGAAAAAGCAAGGAGAAGAACTAAGTGTCCGGGTCTTCTTGTGAGAACTGATCCATAGCTGAGACATCGGGGCTTTGTGCTAGACCGTGCGGTGTGTACTGAAGTGACGTGTTCATGATCTTACGTAAAGAGAATGAGTGGAAAGGGAGGATGTAACAGCAGAGAGGACTGTTGAGTCCTCTGAGATTTCTGAACAAGCTGATTTGGATTTGCTTTCTTGTCATATATTCATCTAGTGCCCATTACGGTAAAGTGATACCTATTGAAGCGGTTGATAATCAGAAGAAAACGAAGGGACTACGTAGTTATGGGCTGACAATGCACATAGTAAAGGTTTCAGGCTCGTTTTTAGAATTCTGCTCAGAAACAGCTGCAATAAAAGTGAGAACAGGTGCTAGACTCATCAAGCATGTGATACTGTAGCCATAATTTAAGTAAATGTTTGCTGCAGGATTTGTCAGCCTGCCTGGAAAAGGTTAAAGGTAGAATAAATCAAAACACCTACCGAAAACAGCCATTCAAAGAGAATAAAAAAAGCAGAGTGATTAAGAGGCATGAAAAAGTACAGTCAGTAAGAGATGTGATAGGTGGTAAAAAAAAAAAATTTGATGCGGTAATTTTTGTGTTTCTGCATCTGAATACAAGCACGAGGAGACAGTCAAACTGCCAGCGGTGGCAAAATCAAGGTGGAGAAGGAAATACTGCCAAAATGTGTTGGAACAGCGGAACTAGATGTGAAAGGAAAAAAAAACTTCAAAGAAGGTTTTTTATTTTTGCAGTATTAATTGTATGGAGTAGTTAAGTATAAATAAGCTGTAATATACTTTTGAAAATGCGGTACGTAGGTGTGGACGTGCAGCAGATTCAGAGGCGGTGTTAAGGTCCGTGCTGAGGGTTTGGTTTAGGTGATGTCCCTCTGGGCCGGTGTGACTGAAGTTGTGAAGAAGGAAAAGTGAAGGCGTGCTTCGCTTTTTAGTGCACGAGAAGTGAGCCACAGCCCACGTGTGGTTCTCTTTTTGCTGTATTTGTGTTTCAGGTGTCGCTGCTGATTAGGCGAGAACTCACAGAGCGAGCCAAGGATTTCAGCCTCATCCTGGATGATGTGGCTATCACAGAGCTTAGTTTCAGTCGTGAATACACAGCAGCCGTGGAGGCGAAGCAAGTGGGTAAGTTCAGAGTTACGAATCTCAGCCTCCTTAGTACGGAACTAAACAGGTTACTTGACTAGTACTACCGGAAAACTTTGGGTCACAGCTAATGGCGTAGACCATTGGAGGGAGTGAGTTCAGGAGACTCACCAGGGTTCCTCCTCAGACTGTGGCGCTGTCGCTGCGGGGGGGATTCTGTGTAAGAGGGTCTGCGTGCTGTTGATTTTAGCAGAAAGTAAAGTACACTCAGATAACATCTCGTACTTGCGGAGAGGGCCCCAGAACGCTATTGGCTCTTTTGGAAGTAGAGCCCTCAGCTCTCGGGTTCGGGCGAAGGGCTCCGAAGGTGGGACCTGCTTCCGATGCTCTTGGCCGTTCTCTCTGCAGCCCAGCAGGAGGCCCAGCGTGCTCAGTTTCTGGTGGAGAAGGCCAAGCAGGAGCAGAAGCAGAAGATTGTTCAGGCTGAAGGGGAAGCTACAGCTGCCAAGATGATATCCTGCTGTGGGAGATGCTGTGGGATGCAGCTTGTGTGTTTGACAGTCCTGAGAATCTGTTACGCTGGGCTCGTGCTTCGGAGGCTGTGATCCGATGGTAGCTTCAAATAGGTCGCTGCCATTTTTTTCCTTCCCCCCCTACAGCTTTCTGGAGTGAGGTTTGTCTGAGGTTACGGGTCAGATCAGAGGCCATGAGCTTTCACTCCCTGTTGTAAGGTTTAGCTCTTATTGGCTGGGTGTGACAATAATCCGTAATGTTGTTCTTGATTTGGGGAAGTAAAGATAGACCTGCCCAAAGGCCCAAGTTACTGGGATAGAGATTGCTTTTTCCCCTGAGGTATTTGACAATATGGCTAAGAAGAATTCCTTGAGAGTAGGTGGCTTTTGTTGGTGGTTTTTCCTTAACTTTTGCTCCCCTGTACCTCGGTGAAGCTCTCCGCAGGAA
>NW_010390650.1:14118-24462 GCF_000710305.1 Buceros rhinoceros silvestris | reverse complement strand
TCTCATCAGGAATCCCGGCTACATCAAGCTACGCAAGATCCGAGCTGCTCAAAACATCTCAAAAACGGTGAGCGCCGGGGCACAGAATTTCCTCCATCCTCTTGCAGTCCTTGTGCTGTCCTCGCAGCCCAGTGGCCACATGATGAATTTAAGGCGAATGTGACCTGCCCTCTCCTGGTCTTTGGTCCTTCCCAGCACTTCTCTGCTCGAGCAGAGTGCAAGATTTAGCTTGCAGCGATCGGCAGTTAGATGTGAGGCTAGGAGTTCATGCCCTCCATATGACAAGGCCGGATCCACAGCAGCTTCCGTCACCCGCGCTCAGCTGCAGTCACCAAAAGCTCCTGGTTTCCTGCAGGCCGAGAAGGGGGGACAGATAAGCGTGGGATCAAAGGTCTTTCTGACAGAGAGACAGAATGAGCACTTCTAGAGAGTCTGATGGCACTGGGATGGGAAGTCAGGAAGTTACAGAGTTGTTTTGGAGAATTGTGTTGATTTAACTGAGATCTGAAGTGAATAAACCAACTGCTGTATCTGGAGGGGGGGGTAGATTTGTTGTTAGTGCTGTTCCTCCATGTGCGTTTGTACTACTTTGTGCCATCTCTCTAATGGATTTCTTTTCCAGATTGCTGGCTCACAAAACCGTGTGTATCTCACAGCAGATAACTTGGTGCTGAACCTGCAGGATGAAGGCTTCACCAGGTAAAGGGGCCAGGTGGCTGGATTTATCTGTACCCTACCCATGGAGCTGGTCCCCTTTCTGGAGCTCTCTCAGGGTCTTTTCTCTGAGAGAAGCCTGATGCCAGGGGACCAAATAGTCAAAACCAGCCAAATAGTCTTACTTGCTGTGGAAATAGAGATTTCTGTGAAATCTAATTAATTTCCTCTTGTTTTTCTGCACCTCCGCCACCCTGTTACTGCATCTCCTGACACACAGAGGAAGGTAAGGCGTGTTTATTTTGATGCTTTTGTTAGTACTCGGAACGAGGGTGTCGATGTTTGCCTGGGGTGTTTCTGCCTTGGGGCTTGTGGCCACAGGCATTTTGTTCCGTCTCTACCTCAGCTGCCATTTGTGATGCAAAGCTTGAAGCCTTCCTTGCAGGGGCCACACAAACATCAAGTAGGAGATACTCGGGAACCTTGCGTGGGGAAAGTAGGAGCAACTGAGGAGCGTCCTCTTACCTCTCCCGCATAGAGCAGGCACCCTGCATCTATGGCAGAGAGGGCTGTAAGAAGGCGGTTAGATGATCGCAGGAGTTTGTTCTGGATTGGGGTAATGATTTCTAGGGAAGAATCTTTTGTTACTCTCCAAAAGCTTGAAACTCTCATTTCCTGCTTTCAGACATGGCAGGAGTTTGGTGGCTTTGCCTGATCTGTCCAGTGTTCCCTGGACCAGGCAGTGCCAGCTGAGCTGATAGCACACAGCTGAAAGCTTAGATGTCTTGGAATCGAGAAAGGAAGCCAGAGCTAGTTTCTTTTCTGTGGGATCTCTGATCATATTCTGTACCTCTGTCCAGATTCTGTCTTGCTCATCCCTAAAGGCTTAAGGGGCTTTGAAAAAAGTACCTACTAGGAAGGACTGGGAAGTCCGGATCCTTTGGGTGTGACACCCCGCACCTCCAGTCCGTAGCGAGGGTCTGGTTCAGCTGTGCCTCTGCTTTCTGGACTAAGGACTCGCTTCTCTCTCCCTTACAGTGACAGTCTCCTACCCAAACAAGGGAAGAAATGAAAGAAACTAAGGCCTCCTAGAACGAGCAGCGCTGACCGGCAGAAGATGCGAGTGAGGAACTTTGAAATCCCTCTGCTAGCACTGTTTGCCCTCACTTTGAAGTTGCTGATCCAGTAGCCAGATTTGGTTCCCGTGCTCTGTCTGTGGCGATCCAGTTGTGGGATTGGCCTCTGCCTCTAGGCAACTGTAAATCCTTCCTCCCCCCACCAGTTAAATTGGGGGACGGGGCAAGGGGGCTTACTGGTATTAACCCATTGGACGTAGTAATTCATTCATTGATCTTTAGATTTCTGTAGGGCAAAATCAGAATTCTTTTTTGGCCAAGCAGGGGAGTTCTGCTGCCATCAGCACCAGGCTTTTTTTCTAGTAAAATTTGTTTCACTCTTGATCCCAAGAGAACCTGGAACTGTATTCAGGAAAGTGTCATTCATCGGGTGCCTGTCACTGCTGGAACATCCATTTGCGTCACTGTCTGCTCAGTGATTCTTTCAAACATTTGTAAAAATTAAAAACCCCCAAATTTATACCGTGTCTCAGTGTGCTTAGTGCCTGAAGGAGGTTATTTTTGTGTAGGGAGCAGTGGAACAGAGCTTTCATTTGGCTGAAGAGAACCAGGGTGTTGTGGGGAAAGGAGCAAGAGAAATACCCTCCTGGTCACTGAGAGATCCCCGGGTGGGGAGCGGGTGTGGACACTCATAGCTGCAGGGCTGGTTTCTACCTGTCGGTGCTAGAGGTGAGAATAAGTTTGCCTGCTTTTCCGTGTCACAGCAGCATGCGTGTACTGTGTCCTGACCGTTGTTACGCCTCGGTTTTTTCTCACCCCTCTTCCCTGGCCTAAAGCATAGGAAAAATCTTCCTCCACGGTCTAAACTCTCTATTTTGTTTGGGTTTCAAAGGCAAAATCTTGTCTGCTTCACGGGTGAGCTCTTCTCCTGTCTCTCTGGGCTGCCCTCTGCTAGTTTTAGGACCTGGAAGGTTTTACAGAGTCAGAGAATTATAGAATATCCTGAGTTGGAAGGGACCCACAAGGATCATCAAGTCCAACTCCTCACTGCGCGAAGGGCAACCTAGAAGTTAAACCATGGGTAAGAGTGTTGTCTAAACGTGTTGAGCAGAGACAGGCTTGGGGCCAGGACCGCTTCCCTGGGGAGTTCGATGACCCTGTCAGTGAAGAAGTTTTTCCTGACAGCTGATCTGAACTTCCTAAGCCGTTCTCTCGTGTCCTGTTGCTGGACACCTCCTTCATGAGGGAATTGTAGACAGCAGTGAGGTCAGTCCTTAGTCTCCTGTAAGCTGAACAAATGTAGTATCCTCAGCTGCTCCTCGTAACTCACATCGCCTGGCACCATCTCTGTTACCCTCCTTTGGACGCTCTAATATTTTATATCGTTCTTACATTGCGGAGCCCAAGACTGTGCTCACAGTACTTGAGGTGAGGCTGGACCCCGCTGGGTATAGTGGGACTGTGGCTTTAGACCAGTTAACTGCTGTGCCTGGGGTCCCCCAGCATAATGTAGGCCCTTTTGCCTGGCAGGGCACGTTGGTGACTGGTAGAGCTTGCCATCAGCCGGAATGCTGAGATCCCTTTCTGCGAGGCTGCGCTCCAGCCTCTCATCCCTGGTCTGTACGCACATCCAGGATTACGCCATCCCGGGTGCGGGATCTGTCGTAAGTTCACGTTAAATTTCATACGCTCAGTGATTGCTCAGCGTGTTACTCTGCCCAGATCTCTCTGTGAGGACTCTGTCTCTCAGGGGAATCAGTGGCCTCTCCTAATTTAGTATTGTTTGCAGGCTTAGTTCACACTTGGCTTCCACGTGTAGGTCATTGATAAAAGCTTTGAAGAAAACTGGCCCTAAAATTGAGCCCTGGGAAACACCAGTAGCGACTGGCCGCCAGCTGGATGTTACTTCATTTGCTGCAACTCTTTGGGCCTGACCCTTCAGCCAACTGTTCACCTACTGTATTTTGTGTGTACCTAGGTGCGTGCTGGGCTGTCTTCCGGACAGGCGACTAGCATGTCTGTAGGCCTCCTGCAAGAGACAGAATCAAAAGCTTTGCTGAAATCCAAAAAAATAAGCCCGCACATCTACCTTCCCCTTGTTCACTGGGTGGGTAACCTTGTCACGGAAGGTTATGAAGTCAGACTTTGCCTTCATGAACCCATGCTGGCGTTGACCAATGACTGCACTGTCTTTCAAGTCTTTCTCAAGAACTCCCAGAATAATAGTTCTCCATAATTTTACAAGGCACCAGAGTGAGACCAACGGGCCTGTAATTAGCAGGGTCTTCTTTCTTGCCCTCCTTGAAAACTGTGACGCCATTTGCCAGCTTCCGGTCAACTGGGACCGCTCCAGGTTCCCGGGGCTGTTGATAAATAACAGAGAGCAGCCTAGGAGTAGCATCGGCCAGCTCTTCAGTGCGCTGGGATGAATCCTGTGTGCATTCACTTGCAGCAGCAAATCCTGCACCAGTTCAAAGCCCTCTGGGAGCTTATCCCTCCTCCAGCTGCGATCCTCCAGCACCGGGCTCCAGGCATCGCAGGGCCCATCACCAGTGTCGAAGACAGAGGTGACGGCGTGTAATGTCTCTGCTTTATCTTCATCTCTCTGTGGAGAGCAGGTGACTGACTTGATCCGGTAACAGACCGGGATGTTCTTCATTCTTCCTTTGGCTGTTAACAGGCTGTGAAAAGCCTGTTCTGTTACCCCCTGCAGTACCAGCCAACTCCAGCTGAGCTTGGGCCGTGCAAATCTTCTCTCCGCTGTGGTGAGGAGGGTGTCTGTGGTCCTCCTGTGTAGCCTGCCCTTCCTTCCAAAGTCCAGACGCTTTCTTTTCCTGCCCGACTTGCAGAAGGAGATCCCCGTGCAGCCAAGCCAGCCCCCTGCCTCACTTCCTTGACTTCTGACACATTGAATTGTCTTGCTCCTGTGCTCCCGAAAGAGGGCTCTTAAAAAGTGACCAGTGTTTATGTACCCTGGTATCCTCAAAGGCAGATCCCCAGGGGACCTACTGACTAAAACTAGTTCCTTGAGTAGCGTGAAGTCTGCTCTCCCAAAAATACGGGTTAGCAGCTCCACTGACGCTTTTTCTCGTATCACCAAAGATTTTAAACTCAAATTTTTCATGATCACAGTGGCCAAGCCAGCCACTCACGAGACCGTGTCTAGTTAGGAAGCACCATCTTGATTTAGAAACAACTCCAGTGTAAGTTCTCCAGCGATGAAGAGGAACCTCTTACTTGGGTGACACACAGCAGGAGACGTTTAAAGGAACAGATAGGTCCACGGGTTCCTGGTTTTATAGCTCGCTGTTCCTGGAAATCAGAGCCGTAACTAATACTCATATGTGTTGACTTGCAACATCACCAGCTTTTTGAACCAGCTTTGAAAATGCCTTCTCGAAGAGCCACCCAAAAGTAACCCTGTGACATGTAACAGTGCCTGAGTGTGAAGCAGGGCGGGCTGCTTACTTCAGTGCTGAGTTTCCTGGTGTACAAGCATTAAAGTTCTTGTTCAGTCTATATTCTTTGCAGCCAGTGGATATTATGGACACAATAAGCTCTGGAACTTAAGCACCAACGAGGCTCTCAGAGTAACCTGAGTTGCTCCACGAGATGTCTTCATTTTCATGGTTTGGGTAGAGTTTAAGCTAACCGTTGGTATGCTTTCGTTTAGACTGTGGCAGCTTCTTAAGCAGGAAATTAATTGGATCTTGTTAATTGAAGATACCCAGGAGTCTAAAGCAAAGGTAGGTGTTTCCTTAGAGTAGGTCTTTAGCCCCGTGGCTTAGAAGAGGGTGTCTTGGCTTTGTTCGGAGGGGAAACACATTACATCTGCACCCAGCTTTACTCCTCTGCCCATTGTTTCCCCCGCTGTCCCTTCCCTGCTTTTGCCTCTAGCGACAGCGGCGTCGCAAAGCCAGCCGGTAAATGCCCGATGGCTCGCAGGGTCAGGGAAGCTGGCGTCTGGTACATGGCGAGAGGGCCTGCTCACGGAGTGTTTTCTATCTTGTGAGCGCTTCCCGCCAAGTTTCTCGCCACATCAAATGACAGCAAGCAGTGACCTTCCTCCCAAGATGTTGTGTCACATGTGTGCGTCTTCATCCCAGGCAGCTTTCACAGCCACGTGCTCCAGAACTAGCTGCTGAACTCAAAAAGGAGGGTGTTGCTGCTGCGGCGTTGCTTCTGCCTTTGCATGCTTGAGGCAGGGTTTGCAACTAAGAAGGGGCAGAATGCACCCTGGTGTGTGTAGGGCACTATGGTGCTCATCTTTGGTGCTGTGATTTGTCCCTCGTGAGCTCGCCTGTTGCCTAGACAGAGAGGGAAGTTGTTTTTTCTAAACAACGGCTGAGTTCGTTCATCTTGGAAGTACGTGATGGCTGTACCAGTGTGGGTTTGGGGAGCGCTGCTTTCTGCGTTGGTGTCACTGAAATCGCTACAGCATCCACAGAGCTTGTCCGCTCCCTTGTCCACTGTCCAGCCTTGCCTTGACTGTGTTCGTGCATTTGGCACCAGCTCAAAGCAGGGAACTTGGCTGCGTAAGTCATCCTGCCCATCATCCTGCCACCGCCTTGCTGATGGGGTTCCTGCTCTCTCCTGTGGAGCGCGTGAGTGTGGGCATGTCCTCCGGCAGGGATGCAGTGCCTACTTCCAGCTGGTTTGTACAGACTGGGAGCTGCTGCACCTTGCCAGCTCCCAGGCAGGTACTTCACCTTGCGGGTACTTCGGCCATTGCCACTGTATTACAAGGTAGATGGAACAGAGTTCAGGGTACATCTCATTCCTTGTCTTTTCTGCCTCTTCCCCCATCTGGATTTGTGCTCCAAACTGAGAGGAGGTCGCCTGCTCCGAAGAGCCCAGGGCCTAAGCAGAGGACGATTAAAGCTGCGCTTTGAAAGTGCTCGGTGTGGTCCCGTGTCCGTCGCTGATAACAATGGATTGTGCCGGTATCTTCCCACACAGAGCCTAGATACGGCTCAGACCAGACAAAATTCCCTGTCCCACGTTTCCAAGAGATCTTGATCTAGATCCCAGATCACTTTGTGACTTAGCTGAAACTTTTCCCTAAGTGGGATTGAGCTTTTCCTGCCATCAGCTCTAAGCAGGTCATAGTCCAGGACACCTGAGCCATATTTTCTTTGAGGAGCAAATGCCCACAGCCTAAGCAGTACCTGAACCTGTAGACTAAGGACTCCCCAGCACCTGCTCTGTGATCTAAGCCAGCTGCCACAGAATGGATCAGGTCTGCACTCTCTAGCTGTGGCTTTACCCAGATTTTCTCAATATTCCCTCAAATGGTTCTTGAGTACAGTTCTCAGGCTGGGCCTAGTTTTGACTGTCAGAACTTCAAAAACGGTGCTGAGTCCCATTCTAACACGAGAAAGGATAGGCCTCAGCACTAAGGAATGCTCTCCGGCATTCAGGGAATGATACGGTGGTGGGGAGGGACCTCTGGAGGCCGTCAGTCCGAGCTGCTGCTGCTAGCGGCACTATTACTAGCACGCGGTCAGATCAGCTGTGGCTTTGTCCATTCGAGTATAGAAAACCTGCTAGGACAGAGTTCCCTCTCTGAGTGTTTGCTTGAACTGTTTGTTTGCTGGATAAAACCAGTCCTAGTGTTCAACCTGAACCTCCCAAGCTGCAGCTGGGGACCATAGCCTCTGGACTCTTCTCACCACCTTCTCACCACCCCTCTCTGCAGTTGTAGATGAGGATAACTTAGCCCTCTTGCTCCTCTTTACCAGACTAAACAATCTGGCTTCCTTAGCCCCTCCTTGTAGGCGACTGACCAGGATCTGAAGCCACGCTCTGGTCTACCTTCTCCATAAAGACAAAGTTTCATTTCTACCACGGAAGGAGCTGGTGAAGCGGCGCTTACGACTTACCCTCCAGCTCAGGCTGGATACCACCACGTGAAACAGATGACAAAACGGCTAATGATTTGGGCCATGGGGATGACTTCTCCGAATACCAAAATTTAAGTGCAAAAGCCCGCGCAGGAGTTTGTCACAGCTAACTTTACCAGCGCTCAAGCCTCTTGGCAAGGAGCCACCGTAATTGGTCACAGCTTCTGTTCTGGAGTCTAAGGGCTGCAGGAAGTAATGGAAACTAAGCTGGAGACGTTCTTGCAGGTCTTTGCAGGGCTGCAAGTGAAGCCAGGCGTGTAGCTGTACTCAGAACTTACAGAAAACAAGGTCTGGGACTCATCATTCGAACAAACACAGGTTTATTTACAAACAAAGGAGAAAGCGAATTCTGCTCTATTTACAGTATCCAATCAAAGGTTCAAACAGAAGAAGGATCATAGGACAGAGGGCTGGTGTTACAAAAGGAGGAAGTTTCCTGGCCAATTGCAGAGCTGCTGAGCTGAAACGGGGCCCCCACGCTTCAAAAGCTGAGGCGTGGGGCAACACTCGCAGGCTCCCCTCGAACTCCCGCCGTGGGCAGAGGTGGAGCTCCGTGAAGGAGCTCTTCCTCAAGGCGCCCACGCAAGCCCCGACAGCAGGGGTGATTCTGCGCCCCAGTGCTCGGAGAGCAAGGGGAAGAAGGGGCGTGATTTTTTTCCTGTTAATGGACGATGATGGGGCAGCAGGAGACTTCGCTGGCCGGCACCGGCAGGGGACAAGGAAGTCAGTCAGCTGAGCTGGAAAGCAGTCTGGGTCAGGGCACGGAAAGGGGGTGTGGAAGAGGAGGGGAAGGCCTAGTTGCAGTCCAAGAGCGAGGGATGCGAGACAGGCGAGCCTGGCTGTGAGCTCCAGCGCTGCAGCCCAGGTTCAAAACCCCCACGGGCCTGTCTGCAACGTGCGCTTATTTTTTCTTTAGTGAGCCCTTCAGCTTCTTTTCCGAGAAGCGCTGTTTCCGCACCTTCTCCTCCTTTTTCCCCAAGTTCTCATAAACCGTGGACTCCTCTTTCTGCCTATAATACCAGGGAAAAAGAAGGGGGGAAATGAGCAAGAGGAAAAAGCCCGCCAAACGGGCAGGGAGATGATTGCCAGGAGCAAGCATAGCTGGACCTCTGGTTCAAGTCAGCTCTTACTTGGAGGATTTTCGTGAAGCGTTGGCATGCGCGTTCTTCACTGCAGGGGGGTAGGTGATGTTCCCATACTCGGACTCGTTCGGCTTGCCCTTCTGAGACTACAGGGGAAAAGAAGCAAGCTGAGAAGAGCGGGGTCTGGGAGAAGCACGTGAGGCATCGTGGAAGGGTTCTAACTGTTCAACCGTGCCTCGTGCTAGGATCTCAGAGGAGGCTGGTGGATTGCTGGAGTCCTCAAGCCCACTGCTGTTGCAGAGGCGAGCGACTGCGATGCAAATGCATCCCTGTACAGGCTGAACCGTGGGGCAACAAATTTCTGGAGGCACTGGGATGGCCAAGAGTGCTGCATGTTGGCTAAAGTATATTAAATAGATAGCAGCAGCCCCTGGATGCTTCCGGAGAGATGACGGATGCCACTTACTTATCAGATACTAGGAGAAGAACCTGCAGCTGCAAAACCAGGATGGGAAAGACAAGCAGGAAAAGAGAGGGCAAAGTCTTTGCCTATCCTAGATCCAGCTTGTAACAAAACGGCGCTTGGTGGGGATGCTGTATAGAGCGTAGCTGAAATAACTGCATTAAAACTCCCTGCTGTTTAACAGATCAGGAGGGGTTGGTACTTCAGCTGCTAACGTTGTCCCCTGAATCTTAGAAAGAGGAACAGGGACTGAGATGGTGGTGCACCATCGTAGGGCCCAGCGCTAGCTTTAAGTTTGGGAAACAGAGCGGTCGGTTGGACTCAACGCCAGCTCCGTGCAACACCCCGACACACAGGACAGGAGAGTCCCCTTTCTCACCTGGATAACTTCCAGCTTTTTCTTGGTTGCCTCTATGAACTGGCAGATGGCCATGTAGATGAACTTGTACTGGGCCTCGGTCTGCACCATGCCTGAGCGCTGGGCCCTCACCATCTGGATGGTCTTCTGGATGTCAATGTCACAGTCCAGCCCTAGCAAGAGGCACCAGAAAAGCTTATGGACATACATGTTCACTGTGTCCCTCTCCTGATGCTCCACCAAAAGCAGTCACGGTGGAGGTCAGCCAAGATCTTCCCCTCTCCCTCCCTCCCCTTCATTCCTGTAGGGACCTCCTATCCCTCTTTCCCGCTTAGCATCTTTCAAGTCTAGCGCTGGAGCGAGAGCCCAAGCTCAGGGAAGGCCGAAGCTCCAGGAAGTGGATATGGTGCAGAGATCCAGCAAGTGCCACATCGCAAGGACAGTACAACCTTCTCAGCGCTGTGGCAGGATCTTCCCCCCCGATACCCGATAGTTTTCATCCCTCTGCAGCTGGACTTAAGGACGCAGCCCTACTGGGTAGGCCAGTTCACGTCAAGATACCTTGGAGTCCTCTTACCCTTGGTGGAGATTGTTTCCACTATCATATCAATGACGATAATAGTTCCGGTGCGGCCAATCCCAGCACTGCAAGGACAGGACAAGCAGAAGTCAGAGCAATACAGCTCCCGAAACAAAACGCAGCTGCTTCTGGGGAAGGAGGCGGCACTCGTGGCAGCTGTTCAGCAACGCCACCGAAGAGTCGGGGGGTCAGCAGTTTGGTTTGGGGACATCAAAGAGGCAAAAGCAA